>NW_018233376.1:0-8595 GCF_001263595.1 Phalaenopsis equestris
GATATATTCAATTTGCTATCAACTATCATTTTTTTTGTTTATTTTTTAATAATATTATTATTATTATTATTATCATTACTTTATATAGTGAATTCTACTAAGGTTCTGTTTGGGGTCAGCTGCAGCTTATTGAATAATCTGTTGATAAGCTGATTAAAAATAATCTGCTGATAAATTAAGTACGGCGGCTATCACAAATTTTTATTTTTTTGAAAAGTCAAACTACTATCAGAAAGCTGCAACCACGCCTAGATAGGTGCGGTGTGAAAACTCTGTTTTCAGCATTTTGAAAATGCATAAGCTACCAAAACGCAATTTATCCAAACAGGCCAGGTGAATTTTCAAAACGTCACTGCACCAAATAAGCTGCCCCAAACGAGCCCTAAGCTAGTTGAGCCAAAGAACCAAGTAAAAGAATTCTTTAAGAATAAAACTATTGTGAAAATCAAGCCGAACTATGGCATTTGATCTATTCATCTCCAAAACAAAAGTGGGTCGGTGCATCTGCTTTAATGGCGAGACCCAATAATAAAAGTGTTATGATCCACAATGTTTTTATATCTAAGCTTGATGACATGTTGGATATAGTTGGTGAAAATTCAATCTTTGGAAGATTAAGTTTAAAATAATTGCTTAAAAAAAAAAATCATATGCTAGTAGGATGATATAATGAGACTCTTTCTTAGCTAAAGATTAACTATAAAAGTTCCCTTTTTTTATGCTGCCTTTTTAGTTGCCACGTGTGCCAAGCACACCTACGAGAATGATGGAAAAATGCATCTTCTTTTAAAACTTAATACTTCTTTTGATGAATTATTTTCTATTGGTTAAGGGGGGGTTATTTTTCTGAGATTTTGCATCATGAAAACTTCTACTCCTTCATCCAACAAGAGCATATTTAAGGTTTTATTCTTTCTTTGAGTGTTACTAGCTTGAGTGGTGTTGTAACAATGAGCTTAAGAAACTTAAAGCTATATTAATATTAAATGGGCACAACAAAGATGTTTGGTTAAGTAATTTTCCCCAAGAGTTGCATAATAGCTCTGTGCTTGATTAAAATTTCTACCCGCAATTCCGGAGTAACTTTGCAAAATGATCTACAATATATGCAGCATCTGAATGACAATATAGCTCAATTCTTGTTATAGTTATGCTAATTATAAATTTGCAGGGGGCATTTACATAACAAGACTTGAAATTTATACATGATAATATGTGGGACGCCTTGTATCTATAGGGATCATTGAAACAACTCCTAGGAGGAAACAAAATATTTCCTAGTCATTGAATAGCGAGAAAAATTATGATAGAAGAGAATAAAAAGGGTGCACACATCAATTCCACCCGCTGCAGTTTCCCCACAACAGCTTTCTGGGGCAGCGCGGCTGCAGCAGAGAAACTGAAAAGCTATAGTTGACCCTTAGTTGACACCAAGCCTTAATATATACAATACAAATTATATTTTTTTTCAACTCAAATCTAAAAGTATATTTGAGGATTACTGACAGCGTAATTTTTCATAGAGTTTTTGGATGATGATTATGCGTCCAAGTTTGTGGTCATTAATAAAAACAAAAAGAGTTTAATTTTTGCATTTTGCGTGATTTTTAGTGATAATCATATTGCATTATTTTATTTACATTTCAAAAACGGTTAGAAGATTCATGTCTTTCAGGACCTGCTAGACTCAATGGAAAATGTTCAAGGCCAAAGATAGACTGTCGTAACATCCATAAAGCTCCACTTCCTTTCTCAAACGCCCTCCAATCAAAATCTCAACCATCCATATATACATACATACATACATACATACATAGAGATATATATAGATATATATATCCATCAATGTATATAGATATGTGTGTGTATGTGTATTTATGTATGCATGGTAATATTAAAACCCCTTTCAAAACACAACATTTTCAATTCTCAAAAAATTTCAACTCAAACGAGAAACTGCTACTTTGCAACAGCATTATTGCCCTAAAACTAAGTAAAACATATTACCAATCAATTCCTAAGAATTTTCAAAACAAAACACGAAGTTCAGAGAGACCAATTATATATTTGAAGCGATCAAGTCTTTTCAACAATCAAAACACCTTTATTCTGTAAAGCTGCAGCCTCCACTGCCTGCCTAATCCTTTTATTTCCTTTCATGCAAGTTTCATTAGTTGCTAGCTCACTTTATTACCCTAGTGATGGATTATTTGCTAGCTCACTTTATATGAGGGGAAAAATTTATATAAAATAAAAGGGGAATTTGTAACAGCAGAGTGATTTGTTATGACTAATCATTCATCTCATCCTCTCTGACCTTTCTTCTCGGACAATGATTCAAGTATCATGGATTCCCACTAGCAAGAGAATGGCATCTAATTTCAAATCTTTTTGGGTCCCCATCACAATCCTAATTTTTTTTTTTCAATTTAAGGACATCTGTGGCCTTGGCTCTCCCCTTAGTCTTGTAGGCTGATATGGATGAAAGATTTAATGGAATCTCCACTTCGAAGGCCAGAAAAAACAATGTGATCTGTTAACCGCCACGTAATATACAAGTACGTAGAGTGGTCACGAAAAGTTCAGAAGTTTAAATTGTGTTTGTCAGAGATAATACACCTTTTCATGCATAGGTAATGCGGTATGCACGTAAAAATTTATATGTCAGAAATGCATCAATATAAATCTTGAGAAAATTCAATGAAATAAGAAACAAAAGTGCAGTTAAAGATGTCTTAACAGAAAAAGATCAACGTTCATGTCAATGGAAGCCTGAAATGACCTGATTGACTAACTATAGCTCCCTTGGAGCAAGATCCAAAACAGGCCGAATGAAGAACGCCTAAGTTAAAGATCGAGATCCATCGAAAAGAGAGAAGACATTAACTTAACTCTTGTACCCGTATCTCCATCGAAAACAGAGAAGACATCAACTTAACTCTTATACCCATATCGCGAGCCACCTCACAAGAGTCCCCAAGGCTTTTCAGGAAACCTAAGGTTCTCATTACTACACATGAACACTACAAATGGATCTCCTGTCAAGGGGTAGGTTACCTATCGGATTACGATAGTTCACTCGCTGTGACATGAGCTTCTCATCTAGAGGTTAACATCCGATAGCAAAACCAAAGAGGTCTGTTAGTTGACTCAAGCCGGCCAAGCGAAGTTCATACGACTGAAAGACAACCAAAGCCGACCGGCTACCACAACTGAACAATGTCGGTACAGCGGGCATTGTCGACCCAGGGACTATTAATCTCAATCAGCCAAGTGATATAGTCGAACCATAGACTCATTTATTTTTATACCAAAAGTACCTCGTAACGCCTCCGTAAAAGAAGGGACAAGCATATAATTGTACACTTCATACACACTTGCCTATAAATATGGAGGTCATTTCTATAGTAAGGGGTTAATCAGTCATTTATAAAAGAACAAGCTCTTTACTGTGCACTTTTTTTTTTTGCTCACTCCTGTTTTACACTCTATTCCTTGAGTGTGATTCACATGATAGATTCAGATTCAACAAAATTGAAGTTTAAGTGTTAGATGTGTAAAAATATTGGAAATAAGTGGTATGTAGATCTTCCTACAAACTATACTAATTGAAATCATTTCTGCTAGCATAACTGATAGAAGAATGTGGCTTTTAAGCATCGGACATAATACATATTTAAAGGCCTGGAATAACTGCAGTTTTCTTTTAATGTCTTCTAATTACTCCCACAACCAGCTAATTGATGCAGAGGACAAGTACTTTTCAGCAAATATGAAACACCGGTTCACAAATCATGTCTCCTTTCCCTTTTTGCTAGTAAGCTAGATTTAGCTAATAAGTTTTTTTTTTTAATTTGATAGAATGACAGCACAAATGCTTAACACAACCTTTTAATTTTTATTGGAATTTAGCAAAGTACATTTTTCATTGTTTTAATGGGAAATTTTATTACGATGTTACAAAGGATCAAAATTAGCTCAGCTAGGTGCGAATTCACGATAGAAATTGCTCTGTGCATTTATATAATTACACGGATTAAATCAGGTATTAGCTGAAAGCATTTACCCTTATGCCCTGGGAAAGAGGGCAGTTCTTTGACGAGCTATGTTTTGATCTGATCTAACGTCGGGAAAGCAGCAGTGTTCTCAAAATTAACGCTTTCCATTTGTTTATGGAGCTGCACCAAGATAGACGGTGGAATGAAATCAACCAAATAGATTATTGAAAGCTAACTCATGTCTTACTGGCTCAAAAAATTTAAATTCAGCATAACACAGGCAGAAGAACTACAAATCATTTTTAAGTCATTTATTCATGCAAATAGATTTTTTTTTTTTAACTTTTATTTTTTAGTTTTTTGAAAACTCCAAAAATTTAGAATTTTTAGTTTGAAAATCATGCCTTCTCATGGATCTGTTTATTTTTCTCCTCTTAGTCTTGATCACAGTTAAAAAACTTGCGTGCGCGCGCGCGCACACACAAATAACAAGACCTTTCTATGGACGAGATGTTTGGACCGGACTACAAATTATTTTAATTTGATGGTTAAGAGAATACGAGGAATCTCTTTTAAGAAGTATAATCTTCTGCAAAATTGTACTATTTTCTAACTTGGACTTGAGATCTGACTACTGACAATTTCAAATGAAAGAGCAAGATATTACTTTAGATAAAAATCAATTACAGTGATTTTTCGGTGTATTAAATTATCTTGCACATTTTTACAAAAATCTTGCCATTAATGGTGCACTATTATTCAATAAATTAAGATAAAAATCTTCACCATGGTCCTCCGATCATCTATAAACAGTAAAAAAGAAAAAAATAAATAGTCAAATAATTTAGTTTGTTTAAATTTAGCTCATCCAATTATTTTAAGATTATAAAAAATAGATCCTCTAGCATCAACTATTGGTAGAATTCTTACGGAAAAAAAAAACATCAAGAAAAGATAAATAAATACAATTTACTTCCGATAAATAAAATATAACTCATGAAAAATATGCTGCAATTAAAAAGGAAATATTATCTATAATTAAGTATATTTCAAAATCTCAAAAAGACCTATTTAACAAAAATTTTATTACAAATAAACTTAATCTATCATAACTAAAGACGTAAAAAAAGCAGAGTTTGTTCAAGAATATAAAAAACATATGAGATAATTATTGATAGTTCAGAAGAAAAAAATAAAGATGAATTGATGGGTGACTTCCAAGATGAATTGAAGTGAAACCAAATTAAAATTTTATCACAAAAGTGATATTTTAGGCAACAAGTTAAGGATAATATCAGTATTTGTATCAGTCTACCTTTATTTTAAAGGAAGATGCTTAACATCAATTTTCACTTTGTTTAATGCCCACGTTTTTTTTATACTTCTCCAACTTTTAAAAAGAAATTCCTCCTAATCTCTTAATAATGTAAGTTTGATAATTCAGAGTCTGGACCAATCTTCCCTTATATAAAAGTATTGTTATTTGTGTGCGTGCAAGTTTTTATGGGAGGCCTTTCAACTCTACAAGTGTAATAACAGAAATTAAATACTTAAAAAATAAATAAATAAATAAATAAAAGATAATAAGAAGTGCAGCATAATAAATAAATAAATGATAATAAGAAGTGCAGCCGTTTGGAGATACATCCCCTCGGATGGACATATTTCTCTCCTTCGATAGTCTACTCATTCTTATAATCGAGTGAGAGCGACAAAGAAGAGAAAGGAAAAGGAAGGGGAGAGTTTCGTGGGACCTAGTTGAAGTCAAAAAGAAGAAAACAGGAAGTTGTGCTCGTGTGCGTGCGGAGGAAGAGAAGGAAGGAGGGGTGGCGGCGTGCTT
This sequence comes from Phalaenopsis equestris, assembly GCF_001263595.1. Classification (NCBI taxonomy): domain Eukaryota; kingdom Viridiplantae; phylum Streptophyta; class Magnoliopsida; order Asparagales; family Orchidaceae; genus Phalaenopsis; species Phalaenopsis equestris. Next base: position 5,839 of record NW_018233376.1, read on the forward strand.
TGGGTCAAAGTTGAGCAAGGGAGGAGGTCGACCTTCCGCGCTACTTCAGCGCTATGCTCGCGTAACAGATTAAGGGGAGTCTGTGATGAGAAGGGATCGAAGGAAGGAGGAAGGCAGGCTCGCGTGGAGCATGGGTTAGGCAGAGCCGAGTATAGGTAAAGTGTTGTATTTAATTAAGTTAATTATTATATTATTTTATATGTATAGAAGTGATTATGAGTTTAATTAAATAGATGCTAATATAAAGTTATTTGAATCAAGATCGAAGTTATTTAATTTTCAAATTTTAAGAGAGGAGTAACACGAATTTCATGTGAGAGAGAAAACAAAGAATGTCAGCACCGAAAAGATTTTAAGGTACGTTGGATTTTCATTAAATTAATTAATAAATTATTTATATGTGTGAGGGTATGTTTAATTAAAGCAAAGTTTTATTGAAGCAGAGCTCTGAATATAGAGATTTCAGCTTTGAATGAGGTTTACGAAGCAAGCAAGGGGAAGAGATCAACTTGAAAGCCTGTAAGGTAAATGTTAAACCTAATATTATTAATCAAATTAATGGAGTAGTTAGTTAAATTTATTTAGATTGGAAGGTGAGGTGTGAAGAATTTGATAAATCATTCGGATTTGAGGAAGACAAAAATCCTAAAGCTAAAAGAGGTGAGTGTTTTGATAATTATTTTATATTTAAATAAGATTTTTTTAGGATGTAATCCTTATATGCACATTTCATGGGTTTAGGAGCTAAGAAGGGAAGTGAAGGGTTAATTTAGCTTAGAGGCCTCTTAACATTAAGGTGAGTAATTATCTGTATTAAATTTAAAATTTATTTAATAAAAAAATTCTTTAATGCTTTAGACAATTATGTTTGCGTGTTGTAGTTTAAGAATGAAAAGGAAAAGGGGAAAAAAAATGTATAATTTCTTTAAAATAATGTAATTTAAATGAAATGAAATGAAATTTAAATGCTTAATTCATACAGGATTACCCCCAGATGGTACTGACATGGGATGCAATGTACCCGTGCATGTTAAAGAAAATGGTAAAGATGCTCCTTCGGGTACAATGTGAGAGTACATTTGTGTACATTTTTTAGGGTGTCTTCGGGCATAATTTTTAGGAAATTTTCAGGTATACAGTAATCGTGATGACAATTAAAGAGATTAAATTAATAAATAATTAAAGTGAAAAGAAAAGGGAACTTGCCAATAAATACAATGTTAAAATAGCCCAACCTCTGATATTCTTTTTGAGTCTACAAGCATTGTCCGAGTCCTTTAAATTTGTGCTGTCTCAACCAACCTCTGATATTTTTATTACTGACATTAGTACCGTTTCTATTATTCCTTGTTTTTTTCCTGCAATTTTAATTTCCTAATTATAATCGGTATCAGAACCAAGGATGTGCTAAAATAGCCCAAGAAACTTATGTAAATGAATATCTTTAATAAGCTCTCCTTACAGAAATTTACTAGAATTTTAAACAGCTGTTGGGATAACTATTTCTCCATATGATAAAAATAAGATTTATTTGGTGAACCGAAATTAGAATATATTAATCATCCAAATACTATTACTATAACAATCTTAGTAACTTTACTGGCAATGTTGTTGAATTATGGGAAAGGACTAAATCACTTTTTTAGAAATTAAGATACCCTACATTTAACATATTTTAGATGGTACAAAGTATTTTTCTTAGTAGAGCCATGTCTCTGTAAGATGCACGACACCTACGATGGAAGCAAAAATTTATCGGACTTTCAAAACTCTCTGTAGAAAAGTAAAAAGAATAATCTTAGAAATCCTGATATTAGAAATATTCCTTATGGAAAAATTTTAAATGTCTACATATACCTATTTTGAAATTAACTTAAATAATCAACTTAAATGAGAAAGTATTCTACGAGAAAAAATAGAAGAATTCTACGAACAATTTGCTAATGAAAAATCAAACAATAAAAAATTATCCTTTAAAAAGAAGAATAAATCTAATAAAGAATTTAAGGAAAAAAATATTCTATAAAGCATCTAAACGACAAATTTCATCCTTTAAACTATCATAAAAATAACAAAAGAAAGTCAATGAAATAAAATGATATTGTTATGATAAAATATGATATTATGCCAATAAGTACATTTTTCAGAAAAAAACTAATGATCTAAATATCGATAAAATTATTAGGATTTAGGAAAACCTTAAAGAAAGCATTATTAATATAAACTGACAAATTAGAAGATATGGATTTACAAGATTACTCATTTGATAATAAATCTTCTAACATTGATTATTGTTATGATAACTGTGATTAGAGTAGTAACTATAAAAATATCATTGAAATGTTTGGAGCATTTACTTTAACCGATGAACAAGAAGGCCAAAACAACTTCTATAATCAAAGGCTTAAATCGAAGACAAAATTCTTGATTTATTAGAAGATAAAATAAAGAACAAAACTATAACTGATACTTCTATATATACTATAAAAGAAGTTTAGCAAAAAGCCGTTAATCAAAAAACTTCGTCTAATACTTTTGTAATTGACCTAAAAACTAAATCTAATAATTTAAATTAAGAAATCAAGAAAATAAAAGAAACTCAACAAGATGATTATTAGATATAAAATTAAAAACAATAGAAGAAAATCCTGAAGAACTGGAATCCAATGAATAAAAAAAAAAAACCTTGAGAATAACATTAAGCATAAATGACATGTTATTCATATAATTAATTATTAACAAAAATATATTAAACTC
>NW_018233377.1:0-264 GCF_001263595.1 Phalaenopsis equestris
TGTATCAAATGAACGGGGGAGATCGAGCCAGACAGTGCTTCGAGACATAAACCACGGGCCAAGTGAGCAGCTACGTGGGCGGCGACGTCCAACTAGAGCGCGCCACGCATGCCTTCAGAGCTACCTAGGATCTAGTCAACACGCGTTGTTTAAATAGATAAATAGGGCTTTTTTTATTTATTTAAATACCCTTAACTTAGAAAATTCATAACTTTGTGTAGAAAAATCACAAAAATAAAATAAAAATACCCACTTGCTTAGTGA
>NW_018233377.1:499-787 GCF_001263595.1 Phalaenopsis equestris
ACCCATATTTTTCAAGATATTTCACATTATTTCTTTAAAATAATCATGAAAATTAGCATATTGGTTATAAAATCCTAAGAAAATTTTGGAAGGTCCATCATGACTAGAGAAACATTAGAAATAATTTGATGGGTTAAGTCATTTAAAATGTCCTTAAATTTTACAAATACTAAATCACTAAGATAATTAATTTTGAAAAATTTAAACATTCAAATGACTTGATTTTTGTTCTCCATTGTGATTTATGATCCACAGAACTTATCATAAAAATTTTAAAATATTTTGAGT
>NW_018233378.1:0-1040 GCF_001263595.1 Phalaenopsis equestris
TGAATCCGAAAGAAAATAGTGGTACTAGAATGAGGAACCGAAGGATCTTAACCGATGTCAGTCTAATCAACTTTAATATGCCCCATAATACTTAAAGAACCATAACCATAAGGACATTTGATTTGACATAATGACTTGACACATTAGAAAACTTAAACTCACCACGACAAGGAGGTTGAAGCTAGCATTGTGGGCAGCAAAACCATCTTCAACAGCAAAACTTGTCTTCACCAGCTAAACCATTCTATAGAATTAAACAACAAATCCATAGGAATTTGAGGTTATTTGCTTATGTAAACATAAAGCCTAAACTTTTCTCTAGGCCTTTGTATGGCTCTGCTATATAATTTAAGCCATAACCTATTTTAGGATTCTGAGGTTGTCATCTGCTATGACCTAAATCATCACATCTTCCAACTATTTGTGGAATCATTTCATATGAATATAAGCCCTAATTAATAAAATTAGTAGGATGAAACATTCAATAAATTCTAATCACCAAAATTGAAGCCAAACGATAGGATAGCTTGGGAAGTCACCGAGGTTCTCCTATAGACCTATGACATCCCCTAGTCTCTCCTCCTTTGGATTCCACAATAAAATATTCCAAACTTGAGTCATTCCCCTTTCACACCTCTTTGTCCGATCTCGTTGGAAAGTCCTAACCCTTTGACCTCTTTCAAGATAATATCCCCTGATTTTTATTGAGAGGTTTCTTAGGCGACTCTGGTTATCTAAGATGTAATTAACTATAGAGGCTTGCCCTTATAGGAATCATTTTTAAACCCAGCTGAATATAAATTCTATTTAATTCTTCGTATTAAATAGGGGAATTTGTCGGTCAACATAAAAATGGTTTCACAGACTTAAACTGATGTCATACAATCTTTAGTTTATTTAATCGAGCCTTAATCGGTAAGTAATGTGATTATCCCTCGTGATAGGTGCACTTCTTGCGGTATTAGGCTAGTTTATTTAAACTACTGGGATATGAAATCGGTTCAGTCTTGTATTTTCAAAATTTTAAAATAATATTTTTT
>NW_018233379.1:0-373 GCF_001263595.1 Phalaenopsis equestris
GCAATGACGAAGATTTTTTATGACCTCATACACAACCAAGTAGAATGCTATGTGGATGATCTCATCATCAAAAGTAAAAAGAAAATAGACCATTTGTACGATTTGAGGATCGTGTTTGAATTAAAATGAATCCCTTGAAGTGCGCCTTCGGCGTCACCACCGGGAAATTTCTAGGATTCATTGTCCGTCATCAGGGAATCGAGATCGACCCGGATAAGATTAAAGCTATCTTAGAAATGCCTTCCCCTAAAACCTTAAAGCAGCTATGTTCCTTCCAGGGGAAGTTGGCATATCTAAGACGCTTTATTTCTAATCTCGGGTAGGTGCAGCCTTTCTCAGCATTAATTAAAATGGACGCCAAATTTATTTGGGA
>NW_018233380.1:0-810 GCF_001263595.1 Phalaenopsis equestris
AAGGTGTGGGTGAGTTTAATTTGAGTTTGGTGTAGCTTAGAGGTGAGGGGAGTTTTGCCCTGTCTCCGGTAAGGTTTTCAGCTAAAAAATTGGGCTCCGACAAGGGGATTCAGGGCAATGTGGTGGTTGGGCAGCACTGAGGAGGTCTCAAAGAGGCTTTGGGATCAATTTAGGGAAGTCTCTTAGAGGAATTTTTAGCTCTCCCTCCATGTCCGTGGAGGTGAGCTTTTATAAAAACTGGCTAAGGGTTGACAGTCATGGCCAATTGGGGAGTACAATGTGCTACCTAGGAGGAGGACAGAGAGGCTTTAAGCTTCAATTTGGATGATGTGGGCTATAGGTTTGAATTGGGTTTAATCCCATGGGGGTGGCTCTCAATTTGGCTATTTTCCAGCCACTAGGCTGGCCGGCCGGCTAGGGGGAGGTGGCTAGGAGCTCAGGGAACCAGGGGAATATGTCACAGCAATTTAATGATTTTAGGCTTTGTTTTAGCAAAAATATCTAAGGCTTAAGAAAATATGGCATTAAATCCCTTAATTTAGGGAACCTTTGGTCTATGGCTTAGCCTTAGTTTAGGTGGTTTTAAGTTTAGGTGGTTTTAAAAGGTTTAGGATGGTCACTATGGTCTAATTCATGGCTGTGGAGTCATTAATTTGATGACTTTGGGGTAGTTAGGCCATCATTAGTGCATGTGTTCAATGTGGGTTCAAGTGATCAAAAGTTGGGTTTTGGCTAGGTTAGCCATGTCAATTGACTCAATTGATTGATTGAAATTGTGTAGATGATTTGAAATTGTGTAGATGATTGTTA
>NW_018233380.1:962-1870 GCF_001263595.1 Phalaenopsis equestris
CAAATTGAAGGGTTCAAATGATCAAGTGATATGTTGTGAAGATTTTTAATGAAGGGATGGGGTGGAAATTTTTGGGCTAAGGCCACCAATTTGGTGAGATTTTAAGACATGACAAATTTAGGGCAAATTTGGGGCTTTTGGACTTACGTTGAAATCAAATGAATTTGAGGTCTCCCCAAGGCAAATTGAAGGTCAATTTTGATGTATGGGGATGTTATGAAGGTCTTTCAACACAAATTATGTCCATTTGAGTGGGCTATGAGTTCAATTTGGTGGAACCAAGTCATGGGGCCAAAATTGGGTTTTTGGTTTAACTCAAAATTACGTTCAAATCATAGACCAATTGAGCTTGGATTTGGTCTATATTGGTCACATTGAAGGTTAATTTGAGTTTGAGATTGAAATTGGGTGAATCGAGACCAATTGGATAGACATTTGAGATAATTTGGGGAAAATATGGGCCTTTAAAGGGCAATTTGGGGGTTTTGGTCAAAGATGATTAAATTGGCCAAATTGGGTTATGTGATAGTTGAGAAAAATAAAATTGAGAATATTTGGGAGGTTTTAAGATTTTTTTTTGAATTTTGAAGAATTTTTGGAATTTTGGGGTAAGGAGGGATGTTTTGGTAATTTGGCCAATTTTGGTGATTTTGGGTAGTTTGGGTGTTTTCAAGGTGTTTAAAATTATTTTTTAGCCAAGTTGGATATTTTGGATAGATTTGGAAACTTTTGCCAAATTTAGGGCCCCAAGGGTATCTAAGTAATTTGGGGGAGTTTATGGGCAAAAGGCTAAGTTGGGTTTCTTGGTAGAGTTGGAGTGCCAACCACCATCAATAAGCCATGGACCAATGGAAACCCCATTTTGGGTCCTCTATGTAGTGGTCTTAGCTAAACCCTAGCCCAGGGCT
>NW_018233380.1:2501-3176 GCF_001263595.1 Phalaenopsis equestris
AGGTGGGAATTGAAATTTGGGTATCAATCCCAAAATAAGAATCAGATGCCATAATCCATTTAAGGTGGTCTTAAAACTGATTTCAAAATATGAGAATAGGATTGTGTGGGAGGACCGAATCGAGATGAAAAACACAGAGGCTCACATCTGACTTAAAAGAGTAACAACAGTGTAGAAGACGACAACCATTAAGGATCTGTCTCCAGAAAAAAAGGATTGTACCAGTTTGAGTTACACTGGGGAGTTATATTCGATATATTCGAACTGACATATGACTGACATATGACAGGGAGAATATAAATGTTACGTTAGGAAGAAAAGCGCTATGACTCATATCCAACCTAAGAGATGACGAAGAAAATGTTTGCTACATTGAGGAGAGAAGCACTGGGACTCACATCCAACTCAAGAGGTAACAAGAAAATATGTACTTCACATTAGGAAGGAAAGCACTAAGACTCATATCCAACCCAAGAGGTGACAAGAGAATATATGTGCTACATTGAGAAGGAAAGCACTAAGACTCATATCCAACTCAATAGTTAACAAGAAAACATGTGTGCTTATGCAAAAAATATGCAGATTCACACATGTGAATTCATGGAAATATGTGAATAGAATATGTGAAGAAATTGGAAAACTTAACATCCGTTGAAAGGAGCCTCACACCAATCC
>NW_018233381.1:0-2013 GCF_001263595.1 Phalaenopsis equestris
AGTGAACCCATTAGGAAATTCATCCAACCAAGGAAATGTAAACTATAGACCTTCTTATCCTCCAGGATTTAACCGTAACACTCAAATTATGGAGAAGAAATTATCTATGGAAGAGCTGATATTAAACATGGGTCAACAATTATAAAATCAAGGAAATCAATTACAAAATCAAGGAACTGCTATTAAGAATATTGAAAACCAATTAAGGCATATCGCTACTGCGCTTAGTAACCAAACATTAGGAACTTTTTCGAGTAATGTGGTGTTTTCTATTCATTTTTCTCTTTTTTTATTTTTAAAAGGAGTCGTCAGCTTGTCGATCGTTGTATACTTCCCCCATTCAAACAAATCTCCCTCACAAACCATATAAATGATTCAAAGAGGAGAGAAATCGAATAAGAAGGGACATACAACAAAGAGACAAAGAAGAGAAAAAGTAAAACGTAGAGAGTCTACGTGTGATAAACCTCGCAAGGATAGGTTAAGAATGTCCATGCAAACAAGATCGGGCGGAGGGAACTTAAACCAATATCCGTGAAAGAAGTATCTACATAAACTACCCATAACCAGAGAGTTAGGTGTATGTACCTGTCCTGGGGTCAAGAGTACTCCCAGAGGAATGTGTTCATGTTGGTTAATTACATCTTGGGGGATACCCAAGAATACTCTCAATAAAAGGAGTTTCGTTTCATATTATCATAAACCTGGGGTATAAGGTATAAGCAACCAAAGGAAGGTTATTCCGGAAGGTTATTCCGTGTGAGAACAATCCCAATGCTTCAAAGCTCACGCTAAACAATCGGATAGAGAATGAGGCTCTCCCCTCCCGGCGTGGAATGGGAAGCGGCTTACCGGCACATGGGGCCCATGAAATAATCTAAATCATCTTAATGGAGATATCCCAATACGGTAAAGCACATCCAGGCCAAAGGGCAGAGGACAAATCGTTGTATCCCAAATGGGCGATAGCTCATCGGCATCGAGTCATCAAGGTGATATCGACGAGGTCAAGGAGCGACAGGGCTCAAAGGGGCTCAACAAAAAGGAAGGTAGAGTGATCATAAAAGGTAGAGGTAACTGGGTCAGGGTACTACGGGCCCGTCATACACAGTTACTAGGACCCTAAGTCTACCTGGTCTTGAAGGTAGTCGACCCAACACAATCTGAGATCCCCGGTCAGCAATCTGTGAATTGCATCATCCACAAGAAACCTCGGTAGTCCTAAGGTCAAAGGAAGGAAACTCTATCCTATGACTATAAACTGGAGCTCCAAGAGATGGGACTTATACCTTCCAAAATGGCAAGGATGCCTCCGAAAAGAAGAGAAAGTGAAGTTTCAGCTACAAAGCTGTAAAAACTCCAACAAAAGGACTTACACCCCGTCTGGGTCGGGGAGCCTTCTAACACCTTAGGCGCATTAGAAAACCACCTAAATGAAGGTATGTTGGGCCAGTCAGGTTGGAAAAGTATGGGGACTTCTCCTCGGGACATGCAAACATGAATGCAGTTATCTAGAATGATCCTAAGTATTGTGGAAGCCCTATTAATATATGCAAAAAAGTAAATGTTACAATTTTTAAATCTTGAATATTTAAATCCTAAATTTTAATTATCTTGAAGATTTTATTTAGGATTTTGTAGAAAATTAAAATTTTAGGGTCCTTAATGAGCCTATGTTGTATCGTGAAATCCCTGATAAAACACAGAAAGAAAACAAGAAAAACACAAGCAAGTGCAGACATGCAACATGATGCAAAAAATCAAAGCAAATTGAACCAAAATAATAAACAAGCTGGTTCCGCTAGGTCAGCAACATATCCCAGAAAAGAAAATGGCGGGCAGACTCCCCATATACCAGACTCCGCATATACATGCCCGGTCCAAATTCTATATACATCAATATAAAATGCAGAATTAAGATACGGGGCACGAGCATCTGCTCCTGGTCCCCTCCACGTGGTTCCCATGCTAACGAATTGGAACCTGTGCCCGTATCTTATTTCTGCTACAGGA
>NW_018233382.1:0-363 GCF_001263595.1 Phalaenopsis equestris
CAGATCGAAAAGTAGATCACAAAATACTCAAGTATTTGTATGGATATGATCTACTCTTCAAACTAAACAAAACGAGCCAAAAAACGCAAAATTTAGTTGAGAATCGGCGGAGAACGGACTCCGGAAAGTTTCGGCCTTTGGTTTTTCTCCATGCATGCGTCGGGGTCCGGTTCTATAGTCGTCGCGCGAGGAAGCTGAAATTTTTTTTTTATTATTTTTATTTTATTATTTTATTTCAAAAATTGTAATAAACTTCAAAATTACGTAACTTTTTATAGCAAACTCAAAAAAATAAAATAAAAAATGTTATGAACTCAGAAAAAGGAGAGGGATTTTTCAAAACCAAAATCATAATTTTTCATC
>NW_018233383.1:0-812 GCF_001263595.1 Phalaenopsis equestris
AAGCTTTTTCACAAAATTTTTCTCCAATTGCACAATGTATGATAAAGCTATCAGGATCTTTAAGTTTTTCGAGGAAGCCTTTTTTGAATTATTGCACTACATTCTTCACTAAGTACAACAGTCTCATAATCTTCAAACTTGAAAAAAACAAACTTACTTTTTTTATTTAAAACTTCTTTCATAAATTTGGCATAACTTGGCATCTGTTCCAAAACCTCAGCAAAAGGGATATTAATTGTAAGCTTCTTGATTAATTGTAAGCTTCTTGAATATTTTAAAAAATTTTGAGAAGTGTTCATCCAATTTTTGCTATTTATTCTTTGAGAAAAAGATGGTGAGGATCTTTCTAAATCAATCTTTTTTGGAAAGTTAGGTGTTTCTGCTTTCTTAGGAATAATTTCTTCAGGTCTTTCAATTTCTTCTACTTCTCTCTCGACTTCAATCTCTTTTTGAACTCCAACATTTAATTCCTTTCCATTCCTTAGTTGGATCGCTTTAACTTGCTCTGGATTTTTACCTTTTTTCTTTAGGATTGATCTCTGCATTACTAGGAAGTGTTCCCTAAGGCATATTGCTAAGTGCGTTAGCAGATTGTCCTAGTTGATTCTCCATATTTCTAATAGTAGCACGTTGACTTTGTAAATGATTACCCATTTGCAACACCAGTTTTTCCATAGAAAACTCCTTATCCTTAACTTGTTGTTTAAATCCATGGGGATAAGAAGGTCTAAAGTTAACACCACCCTGGTTATTCTAATTTCTCGATGGGTTGACTTGATATTGACCTCACTTTTGGTTGAGGTTTAGTTTTT
>NW_018233384.1:0-814 GCF_001263595.1 Phalaenopsis equestris
TAAAAATATGTCTAAAAATATTATATATTTTAGGCTTATCAGCACCACTTAAAGTAGGACCTTAGTGCTATTAATGTGGTGTATGTGTGTCATAAGAAATAAGAAAATACGAGAGCATGCATAAAGCAAAAAAATAAAAAAAATTAATTTTTTTTGGCTTTTCTAATGCATAAAATAAAAAATAAAATAAGGAAAAAAGAATACAACACAATGATTTTTAAGTAAAAACCCTAACTTTCAACTAAAATCTTCATAAAATTAGAAATTCAATGGTGTTCGTTGACAATGACACCAAAAACTTGATATGGAGCAAGTACTGCGAAACACCACAAATATATATAAGTATACATGTCGATCAAGTAGTATATATAATTAAATTCATGTATCTATCCCATAATGAAAGTGTGAACTCCCAAAATTTGAAAAAGTTATAATATATTGATTTGGAGTCTAGCTCGAATGTTCAAATTTTGGTGATTTAAAAGTTTCTAATCCTAATTTTATAAAAAGTAAGACTTATAACTACTTTTGAGTTTGAATAAGTGTTATAATACCTCCCTTGAATTGGTCATACGCAATCCGAATCAATCTAAGTGGCTTTAATGAAGTTGACAATCAATAACAATTCTTTTCCTTAGCTCCTCCTAGTGGTCTTAAGAAAATTTTGTTTCAATATTACAATTATTCCCCTAACCATGCAAAACTTCAGTGTTTACAAACTTCCCTACGTGATTGCACCATCTTAACAGTAATATTCCTATTCTCTCATAACAGTATATGTTAATCTAATTGTTCCACTAGGTTATCCCCATTG
>NW_018233385.1:0-498 GCF_001263595.1 Phalaenopsis equestris
ATTTAAAAGATGTTGGTGAGGAAAGATTGTTGCAACTGAATGAGGTTGAAGAAACTAGGAATGAATATTATTACAATGCTATGATATATAAGAAGAAAATGAAAGAACGACATGATCGGAAGATAATAAAAAGGAGATTTAAGCCGGGATAGAAAGTTTTATTATACAAAACAAGATTGAAATTATTCCCTGGAAAGTCAAAGTCTAGGTGCAGAGGGCCAACCAGTGTTGTAAAAGTCTACCCCTATGGAGTTGTTAATATTGAAGATCCCATAAATAGAAAGGTATTTAAAATGAATGGGCATAGACTGAAATCATATTTTGATGTTCAAAGACCAAATTTTAAAGAGGTTGTAATGTTGGCTCATCTAGAGTAAACACTTGGAATGTCAGGCCGACAACAATAAACCAAACGCTTTGTGGGAGGCAACCCATAAGTATCTTTGCTAATGTGGCGAATTTTTTTTTATAAGTATTATTATATATATCTATATTTAT
>NW_018233386.1:0-11939 GCF_001263595.1 Phalaenopsis equestris
TTAATTATACAATACAAGATTGAAACTATTTCCTAAAAAACTAAAGTATAGGTGGAAAGGGTCATTCAAAATTGTAAAAGTCTATCCTTATGGAGTTGTTAATATTGAAGATCCCAAGACTAGAAAGATATTTAAAGTGAATGGACACAGATTGAAACTTCATTTTGATGGTCAAATACCGATTTTTAAAGTGACTATAATATTGGGTCACCCAAAATAAAGACTGGGAATGTCGGGCTGATGACATTAAACCAAGTTTTTTTGTGGGAGGCAACCGATATTTATCGTTATTTTTTCCTTATATGTGTTGACCTTACTTTTAGTTAAGGTCTAGTTTTTCCTTTTTAGTAGTCTAGGGTCTAGCCATATTACTTTTTTATTTTCTATTCATAGAGGGCTAGAAAGGAAACCTCATCATTATAAATTCTAAACTCCTTTTTCCACATATTGGTCCTAACCTCTAGCACTTGGTAGGTGGGGCCAATATTGGGGAGCTCAAGGAGAGTTCCAATACGAGTTATTGGCCTTAGGGTTAGCCCTCTGGTGGTTTGGTCTTGATTTCTCTAACACACACACTTGCATATTACACTTCCAGTCACTATTTTAAATTCAAGTTTACGTGATTTTGATCCCTCGACCCTTTGGGAGACTCATGTAGATGGTCCCCTAAACCAACTTGCCCTAGGCTAGAGTTTAGCTAAGATCAATGCTTGAAGGATCCAAAGTAGGGAATTCTATTGGTACATCTCTCAAGTAAGGTGAATGACACCCAAATTTTAGCAAAATACCAAATGTAGCCTTTTGCCCCCAAATCGACCAAAAATTACCAAATTGCCCTTGAACTCCCAAAATTGGCTAAAATTCCCAAAATTACCCAAAGCACCCAAATTTGTTGGAAAATCATTTCAAATGATTTCAAGCCAACCAAATTGACCAAAACACCCCAGATTTTCCAAAACTACCAAAATACCTTTTATTTGGCCAAAATTACCAAAATACCCTTGGTTACCTAAATTGTGCTAAAACATTTAAAATCACTTAAAATGTCCCAAAAATCAATTTAAACCACTCCATTTGGCTCAATCTGATCAACTTGTCCTATTTTGACCTTGATCAATTTGACCAATATTTGACCAAAAGCCCCAAATTGCCTTTAAAGGCCCAATAACCCCAACTTACCCCAAATGTCCACCAGTTTGATCCCAATTTCCACCAATTTCAATTCTAAACTCAAACTAAGCATACCTAAGCTTGATTGGAACCAAATAGAAGACAAATTGATCCACATTGGAATCCAATTTCAACCTAAATCAAAAAGCCCCAATTTGACCCAAAATCAAAGTCTCACTCAATTGAACCCCCAAATCCATCCATTTGCCCCAATTTTGCACCATAAAATCTTTAAAACATTTCCCCACATCAAATTAAACCTTTAATTTGCTTTTTTCAAGCCTTAATTGCACTTAAATTCAACTTGGACCAAAATCCCCAATTTTGCCCCAAGTTGACCATGCCCCCGAACTCAATCAAATTGAACCACATAACCTCAAAACTTTTCCTCAATTTCTATCCAAAGCTCTTCATGTCAATCCTTATGACCAATTTGAACCACCAATTAGGTGTTATCCAAATTTTTTCCCAACTCAAACCCAAGTCTAACCCAATATACCCAAAATAGACTAAATGTCCAAAATCCTTCACATTGAACCTCCAAATCAATTCAAAATCACTCCAAATCTTTTCTTAAATATTTGTGACAATCATCTACAGGATATTTATCATTAAATTTGGCTCAATGTCATGGCTAGCTCAATCCAAACCCAACTCCAAGCCCATTTGACCCAAATTGAGCCCATGCAACAAAATTGACCAAACTAAAGCCTCTACAGCCACCTTCTAGACCCTAGTGACGAGGCTAGACCATCCTATCCCACCCTAGGTGAGCCATGGACGAAAGATCCCCCAAATTAAGGACATTGTTTTGCTAAATTGCTTATTCCAAAGAGATCTTTGTTAAAACCCATCACTAACTCAATTAATTACAATGATAGATTCGCTTGAGCTCCCTGAGCCACCTGAGCACCTCCCTTTCCTTGACCAGTCACCTTAGTCACCGAAGGAGCCAAAAATAAGAGCCTCATTCCTTAACTTAAACCCGATTACACCCATCCAAGTTAGCCAGCTCCAATTGGCTTTGGCACTTTTTAACCCTCCACCTAAGCATTATTTTGCACCTTCTAATTGGCCATAGTAGCCACCCATTCCCCCTCTATTTAATCCACCACCTCCATGGACAAAACATGAAATAATCAATTCCTTAGGAAGAATTTGTCTAATTGCTTCCGGACACTCCCCAAGAATTCCTAAATTCAAGCCCACCATTTTCCACCTTTGGACTCCCCTGTGAGAGCTAAATTTTGAGTTCAAAATTTAGGGAAAACCAAGATAGATTTTTCCACAACACTAAATTCCAGTAAACTTCAACAAATTGTGCACACACCATCCCCTGAGGGAGAGAAGCTGATTCCCCACAAAAGCCCCATCACAGATAGTCTCTAGCATAGCCCTAGACCAACACCTGAAATCTGCCTTGGTCGAAATCGTACCTAGATAATTCACCATAGCCCATGACTTCATGTGGAGGTTTGTTGGACTTATTCAAAGCTGCTACAACCATCTGATTGAGGTCTCCCCTATCAGGTAAAGGTAATGGGCTCTCACCTAAATACGAGCCTAAAATTATTCTTCATACGTATTCAATGTATTTTATATCGTTTAAACCATATGGATGTATTATTCTTGAGTAGATAAAGGTGTAGGAACAAACCCGAAGTGATTTAGTTAAGTCTTTCTTGAGATTTTAAGGTTTTAGTGTGGATGACATATAGGTTAGGTCATTTGGGGAAGATGAACGGATGTTGTCCGATCGCGCGTGTATTCGATAGACAGATGATATCACGTTGGATGAGCAGATTGTGCTCGAACTGTAGGATGTGTGGAGGCTATGTGGCTGGCATCATAAATAGTAGAGTGCCATGCGATAAGCTCAGAGAGGAAGACATGAGGTGGTGTCGCTTGCATAAGTAGAAAAATATGGATTTTCTGAATTTATTTAAATGCGAGAACTTCAAAAATTCATATCTTTTTAAAGAAAAATCACAAAAATAAATTAAAAAGACTCCCTTGCTCAGTAAATAGAGGTGAATAATATGGAAGAAAAATTAAATATTATTTTTTAACTCTTTAATTTTTAATTAATTAAATACTATCTGTGCTATTTCAATTCATTGTGACTAAGCATTGCTCACCACAGCTTGAAATTTTTAGGATTTGTTCCTCATAACAGAGGCTATGTTCCCAATTTTTCCAAGTTCACAGGACTTCTCTGTGCATGTAACCCTAATTTTCAAACTAAGATGGTTATTTTGGCTTAAATTAACTATTTAAATTGAAATATTACATATAAAATTATGCAATAAATTTCAATAGGCTTCCTGTGGTCAGAGAAGCGTAGAAAAAAATATCATGATGGTTTGAATAATTTTGTACATTTCTGCATTTAATTAAGTGTGTATATCTTGTATTAATTTATTTAAATTAAATATTAATAAAAATTTGACAAAAAAAATTCCACATTGTGTGTAAAAATCATGTTAATCCACTGTAAGAATTTGAAAATTATTTGATTAAGTTTAAATACTAATGTTAATTTTGTAAGAAACATTGTATTTTTGAACAAAAATAATTATGTTATATTAAATAAACTTAAAAAAATTATAAAAAGTTGTTTTTTGAGTTTCTTGTGATCAGGAGCATTTAGGAAAAATAAAAGTTATTTTTGATAAAATAGTTAAGTTTTTACCTATATTTTAAATAAAAAAAATTAAAATTAATTAAAAATTCCAAATATACAAAAATATGTCAAAATGTTCTTAATGGTTCCTTGATCACTTAGGACCCATTAAAATATTTTTTCTAATTTTTTTAAGTTAAAAGTAAATTTCTAAAAATTTAAAAATTTACTTTCCTTTTCTTCTCATTAAAGTAATTATAATAAATAAATTAAAAATCATAAAAGCGTAAAATTTATTTCTGTGAGTTCTTTGGACTTAGAGAGGTTTAATAAATATATAAAAAATATTTTTTTGTAAATAAAATATATTTTACATTTCATTAAATCACTAAAAATTAATAAATAATTATAAAATTAATTTAAAATTTTAATTAAAAAAATCATGGAATTTTGCCTAAGTGCTTCTCTAACCTAAGGGAACCTCTAATAATTTTTCCATAAAACAAAAACTTTATTTTCATTGATTAAATAAATCAATTTTAGAAATCCTATTTTCCAAGTTAAAATTTGAAGACCACACTTTCTCCTCTCATACTTTAATTACTCTATGGATAGGGCATCCTAAAATTTTTTAAAAGTCATATAAATTATGCTTAATTAGTTATGAGGTGGAGAGCCCTAGGGTAAAGATGGTGATTTTAGATTCTGGTGTCCTAATCAAAATTTAGGATCAACCAAAGGGAAAAATGGGTAATTTTGATGTCAATGAATATGCTTAGATGACTGAAACATAATGGGTTAAAAGGTAGAAACCAATCTGTCAACTTTACATGATAATAATAAAATTATAATTTTTTAAATTATCATTGCTTGGAAGTTAGTAAAAATTAAATGAGTATGAAGTGATGGGCTTAAGTAAGGAAGATGATAGTTCACTTATTTTTAAGCACATAATTTGGATGATATGATCTTTCTATAAGGATATGTATCACTTAAATTTGAAATCTTAATGATTGTCACCATATTCACTTGCTAAGGGCTTAGTAGTGATCTAGGCTTAACATTTAATTCAATTTATAGGATTCAAGGAGATAATGTGTTTGATGATTGATCCAGAGAGAAAGTATAGCATATAGCAATGTAAAATTTATAAAGTTGACTCTACTTTATAAAGATGCCAAAACATGATGTGGTATTTTATGAATAGTAATGTTAAGCACTTAATGTTGGGATTCTACGCAAGTATATGTATTGTTATCAAGTAATATAAAACTTTCTATTTAGGTCCTAAATATCTATCTCACTCGAAAGGTTTAAATTTAAGATGATAAATTAACTAAGAAAATCACAGAAATACAACAAAATTACTGTCACTAATTTTGAGTGTTTGAGATACTATCAAAACTAAATTATTAACAACAAATAAAATTTAAATGCAAAGTTTAAAACAGTAACTACTAAACTATGTTTATGTGATGAAGTTTTCTTATATGCAAAAGCATCTTTCCCATTACAGTGAGTTTTTGGTGAAATGACATGAGATAAATGGTTTAAATTTTGTATTGTGCCAAACAGGAGCAATTTTAATTCTCTACCCTGATTTAGTTTTATAGAAAATCATTGGCTAATCTTAGGTTAAGTCCTAAAATCCGTGGCTAGGCTAGGAAGATACTGGCTCCCACTCTAGAGCTCCCACTTCCCTTCCCCTAAAGGCTAACTCTCTCTTTTGTTCTTAAACACTAAGATCGAATTGGGGATTTAAGTCTGTCACCCTAAAAATTTTGAATTCTACACCCAATAATATATATTTCCTTATTTATTTGCACTTAATTCCATAAACAAAATACTCTTTCATGGACTTAAATATGATTCTCACCGTGTTGTAGAACTCGTACTCCATTTCACAGATCATAAGTTTCACAACATGTTTTAACGATTCAATTGGCTAGATCCAAAAGTAAATTAAGAGTAGAGATGAAAAACCATCACAATTTATTTTATATTTTAACATTGGCACATTCAAATTATCTCTTCGTTTCACCATATCTCAGAGTAGGGAAAAAAATAAAGGAAACTACTCAGACTTCGTGAGAAAGATACAATAAAACACAAATTTCATATGTAAAAGGAAGTTAATACTACAATAATAAACAAACAACACTTATCAAAAACTCTTTCTCAAAGCAAATCCCTTGTAGCTTCTGTTAGGAAATGTAGGAAGAAGAAATCTCCCACTTCTCTCCCTCTCTAACACTCTCAGAGAGTAATTCTCACTTAAAATCACCATAAAAACTCAAAACTATATAGAAAATAAATCACTAATGGTGTGGAATGGCGTGGAAGAAAATAAAGTGGCACGAAAGGTGGTGAAGAAAGAGCAAGAGCGAGCGTTAAAGTGCAAAGAGATACGAAGAGGGCCTTTTATGTTAAATTTTGGCTCTAAATAGAGCATAAGGTCAATTTTCCAATAAGTGCATCGAAAAACTCTTTAAAAAGTGTCCCAATTTGTTGAATCTTCTAGAAACAGGGTCTGCACCGACACTGGTGCCAGTGGCTCCCTAATTAGTGGCTCTTTAATTAAATCCGTGTTCTCTGTCAAACAACGTTGTCGTTGCTCATTCTGGTGACATCGGCGTTGAACAATTTTTTCAAAAACTCCATTTTGACTCTAAATTTCATCCTTTTTTTTTCATTTTTGCTCCAAGTCCAGAAAATCAACAACCTGCAACAAAATATGAAAAGTACCTTCCTTTAAAGTGCAATATCTCCAAAAATGAGTATTAAATATGGGTCTAAAAATGCATCTAATTTTGGTTTATCAAAATCTCTCAAACTTAAATGTTAATTGTCCTCAAGTAACTCCTACATAAAAATATGACTAATGATAAAGATTTTGACTTCTAGATCATTATATTTTAGCCCACTAAATACAATAGCATAACTTGATAAAATTTAAAATAACTCTAGTTAATACTAAATTTATAAGATTATCTAGCAGTCAAGTCTAAGATTTCAGATTCTCTATTTTTTTCAAGGAAAATCACAAATTATTCATATCAAAGCCACTTAGAATATCCATACAAAAAAGAATTTCATAAAACTTTACTAGTAAATATGCTAATATTCAAATACAAGTTTAATATTGAAATGTAACTTTTGAAAATGTAGCCAAGCATTCTTCTATAAATTTTATACTCATTTTTGGTCTTTTTCTTTTCTTTTTCTTTTCTTTTTTAGGATCATTTTCAACCCTTTTTCTTTTCTTTTCTTTTTCTGATTCATTTTTCTTTCCTTCTTTTTTTTATGTGAGGATTACTATATCTGGATAGCCTTTAATGATTTTGAACTTCACTATCCTCTTCTTAAAGTTAAAAACATTTCACATTCCTTCACTTTATAAAGTTATATTAGCTTTAAAGATTTTTCATAAAGTTTTATTTTTCTCTTATTTTTTGAATCTCTAAGATTTTTAATACTTCAAAAATATAAATTCCTTTACTTACAATAGAAAAACATAGTCTCATTCTATCATACAAATATCTTAATCTCTAAATTTAACCTTTCTTTTTAAAAATTTTTGCTTAAGTTTACTACATATTTAGAAACATAAATAAAGTTATCTAAAGTTACCATATAATACCAAAGGTCATGTTAATTTTAAAATATTTTTTTGAAAATATAACTAATTGAGGACAAACAAAATTGTTGAGGACAAATAAAATTAAGTCTCTTTCCTTAAAAAAGGAATTTTTCTTTCCCTCCCAAACTTACATTTTTAAAAGATTTATCATGAAGAACTTAAAAAAAAGGGTGAAAGAAAATATTTAATGCATAAAGGAAAAAAAACTTACCTATTGAAGGTTTTGATTTCAAACTTAACTCTGAAATATTGTAGGTGCTAATATGAAAAGCTATAAGACTTAAAATATTAAAAATAACACATAATACATATAAAAATTTGCTGAGAAAGAGTTAATTACAAATGCATCCAAGAAAGTACTAAAAACTAACAACAGTACTAAAATGGTTCCCAATGTAAAAATAGTAACAAATCTACAACTCACAATTCAACATAAAATTTAAAATATTGTGTTACACTCTAAAAACAAACAGTCTCAATAATATAGTACAACCAAACATAAACTGACAAAAATCTAACTAAAGCATCACCAATCATCATCGTCATCTTCTTCTTCTACTACATCTAAATTTTGTTGTTGATATGGAGTAAAAATAGGGTGAGTTGGAAACTAAACTGAGTGATCACCCCTCATGTATATGACCATCGCATCATCATAAGCACATCATATTCAAACTTTTGTGTTATCAAATCATCATTGTGAGCATTTCTGCCCTCCATGTTTTCCATTCTACTCTCCATTATAAAGATATCTCCCTGTTGGATCATCATCTACTCCATAAGTTCTTGGATAGTAGGGGTACTAGAAGTATTACTTGAATTAGAAGGAATATCCCTAGCCCTATTTTAAGATCTCCATCCAACATGAGATTCATAAGTCTTTATATTGGCAGGGCCAATAGGTTTTAGAGGCTCAATCCTCTCCTCCTCGGGGCTAAAATCAACACTTAGTGTGAAAATTAAGGCAGGGTGTGCTAAAGCACCAGTAGTCTCTCCCAAAGCTATAGATCGAGTATTCCAATAAATAATAGAGCCTACATCTATCCTTCTCATCTGCTGGATACAGAAGTTCAAGATGGCTCTATCCTTTGTACCCTCACTATGATGATTTGTTGGCATCATTCTACCAGAAATAAAGTAGTGTAAGGACTTAGATACTACATTTAACATAGAAAGAGGAAATTTTAACTTAACACCATTCTTCACCTTTTTAGCTCCTCTTCCATCAATAAGAAAAGAAATAACGTTTTCTTAAGCCGCATTCGTAGCAGAAAATGATTTGTATTAGCAACTATACACATCTTCTAACCGATAAAATTCATTAATCTTCCTTGGAGTAAACTCCACCTTCTTTTCTCGAACAAACACATAGTCTTTAGAAAATTGGCATAGAACTCCATCACTACATGAATAATAGCCTCGACAATAAAGTAACAAAAATTCTCCCACTATCGAGCAATGATTATTCTTTCAACTTCCCCACCCAGATTTTTAAAACTTCAAAATGGAATCACCTTTTAAGTTGTAAGTAGACTATTGAAACAAATGTTAACTATATAAATGACAAACTTTTGATCATCAAAATCTACCTTTCTCTTTCTTTTCCTCATTCTTGGTGCCATGGTATTCTTCAAAAATTTTATAATATCCAAATAAATTCCTAAAAATTTCAAAAATCATAATGTGGAATGTTTTAAACTTAATTCTACTAAGTAAGAGTTCTTCACCCAAGGATTTTCCAAAAATCATCCAAAAAATTTTAAAAGTTTGCGATCTCGGTAATGCAAGATAAATCCTTAGTGAAAATAAAAAAAATTTGAGTTCAAAGTGTAGCTCTTACATTAAGAAGATGAAATTTGAACTTCGTTTGCCTTAAAATCGCCTCAAATCAAAGCAATAGCGAGCCCTAAATGCAAAAAAACCGGAGGTTAAAGGTGACTAAAAGGCAAAAATGGCATTTTAATATGTAAATCGTGATATTTAAGCGTGTTTGGGTGGTTTTTGGGTCAAGGCGCAGTAGGCGCCCATGCCAGTGTCGTCGGCGCCAGTGACCAAAAAATTCATTTCTCTATTTTTACTAATTTCAATTTTCTTTCAATTTACTCCAAAGTCTATTAAGTTTATTTTGAACAATAATTTACATCTTAAAATAATTCATAAATAAGCATTTTCACTAACAACACGAAACTAACTTTTATATATGAAAATACACTTTTTATAAATAGATTTTTCTAGTCACACTTTCACATCTATAAAGAAAACCAAATAAGAGTAGTTGTAATTCTCTACCCTGATACACTGTTATAAAAAATCATTAGCTAATCCCAAGTTTAGTCCCTAAATCCATGGCTAGGCTAGGAGAATACTGGCTTCCACTACAGAACTCCCACTTCCCTTCACTTGAAGGCCAACTCTCATTTTCATTTTTAAACACTAAGACCAAATTAAAGATTTTAGTCAGTCACCCTAAAATCTCCAATTCTACACCTAACAACGTATATTTCTCTAATTATTTAAACTTAATTCCATGAACGAAATAATCCTTCATGGAATCAAATTTGATCCTCACTCTATTGTAGAACTCATACTCCATTTCTCAGATCATATGTTTCACAACATATTTTAACCATTCAATTAGCCAGATCGAAAGGTAAATTCAGAGCCGAAATGAAAAACAATCACAATTTCTATTTAAAACTTCTTCTAGCATGCATCCCAATATCCTAAACAAGAATCTTACTCATTGCAAAAGAAAAGTAAAAGGAAAATAACGGCATAATATTCTCATGCCACTATTTCCAAAAAAGAGGAAAAAGTAAGAGAAACATATCAAAAAGCATGAAGAAAACACAACTAAAAACTTCATTTCATGAAAGCATGTCCACTAGATAAGTGTTTAAGAAATTATAAGATAATGAAGAACACAGTGTAGAAAGAAGAAATCTCTCATTTTCTCCTTCTCCAACACTCTTATAGAATATTTCACACTTAATCTCACCACAAAAACTCTAAAATATTAAAGATAAATCACTAATAAACTCTTGAATAGTGGTGGAATGAAGATGAAAAAAGTGTATGGCGGCGAGGGGGGGGTAAAAACGAGGTGTGGCTAAAATGAGCAAAAAAGACTAAAGAGGAGCCGCTTCTCTAGTCAATTTTATCCTGAAATGGAGACTAGAGTTTGTTCTCCAATAGGTGCATCCAAAAACCCTTCAAAAATGTCCAAATTCATCCAATCTTCTAGAAACAGGGCCTGAACCGAGATTGGCACCGTCAGCACCCATTTTGGAGCCGTCAGCTCTAGTGTCCCGCATTTAATTCCACTGCTCTCTGTCAAACGGCGTTGTCGGTGTTGCTTCTGGCGCCATCGGTGCTTAGAAAAATCCATTAGCTGTTCTGTAAATCTGCGTCGTCGGTGCTGCTCCTGGCACTGTCGACGTTGAGTATTTCTTTAAGAACATCATTTTGACTCCAAATTCTATCCTTTTTGCTTCAAGTCCTAAAAATCAACAACCTGCAAGAAAACATAAAAATATCTTCCATTAAAGTGTAATATGACCAAAAATGAGTATAAAATATGTGTCTAAAAATACATATATTTTTGGTGTATCAAAATCCTTTAAACTTACATGTTACTTATCCTCAAGTAAATCCTCTACTACATAAAAATATACGACTTATGGTAAATTAATTAAACATCTAGATTTCCTTATTTTAGTTTACTAAAAATAATAGCATAACTTAAGAAAAAATTAAAACAACTCCAGTTAATACTAAAGGCATAAGAATATTTAGTAATCAAGTGAAAGATTTTTTATTCTATATTCTTTTCAAGAAAAATTATCAATTTTCATATTAAAGTCACTTAGAAAATCCATATGAAAAAAAACTTCATAAAACTTTACTAATAAATAGACTAATACTCAAATAAAATTTTAGAAAATGTAGTCAAGTCTTCTTCCCTAAGTCGATTCAAGTGAAGCCAATTTTTAATTAGGCAACTTTTGAAGCTTCTCCATACATCTCTCTCCTTTTATTCTCTTTTCTTTTTCTTTTAAGAATCATTTTCAATATTTTTTCTTTTCTTTTATTTTTCTTTTCTTTTATTTTTTGTTTCTATGTGAAGATTACTATATCTGGATAGTCTTTAATAAATTTAAACTTTACTATCCTCCTCTTAAAGTTAAAAACTTTTCACATTCCTTCACTTAACAAATTTATATTAGTTTAAAGATTTCATCAAATTTATTTCTTTTCTTTTTACATGAATCTCTAAGATTTTTAAAACTTCAAAAATACAATTTTTTTACTTAAAATAGAAACACATAGTCTTATTCTCTTATACCAAATATCTTAATCTCTAAAAGTAACCTTAATTATTGAAAATTTTGAAGGTTATAATTTAATTATAAATATAGTTATCTAAAGTTAAACTTTAATACCAAATGTCATGTTAAATTTAAAAATTTTGAAAATATAGCTAAGTGAGGACAAATAAAATTAAGT
>NW_018233386.1:12267-20983 GCF_001263595.1 Phalaenopsis equestris
TGTCGCTGATATGGAGTAAAAACAGAGTGAGTAAGATACTAAATTGAATGATCACCCTTCATGTATCTCACCATTGCATCATCATATTCAAACTTCTGTGGTATCAAATCATTAGTGTGAGCATTTCTGGCATTCATGCTTTGGATTCTATGATCCATTCTCAAGATATCTCCCTTTTGAATCTTCATATGCTCCATCAGTTCTCGAAGAGTAGGGTCACTAGAAGTAGGGGTCTTAGAAGTGGAAGGAATATCCATGGTCTTACTTCTGGATCTCCAATCATCATGAGATTCATAAATCTTTATGTTAGCTGGTCCAATAATTCTCTCCTCCTCTAGTCTAAAATCAACTCCTGCCTCTTCACATAGTGTGAAAATAAGTGCAGGGTGTGCCAAACCACCAGTGGTCTCTCCCAATGCAATAGATCCAGTGTTCATATAAATAACAGAGCCTACATTTATCCTCATCACTTGATGAATACAGAAGTTTAGAATTTTTTATTTTCAAGGAGACTATTTAATCGAGCACAAGCCTTGAAACTTACAAATTTTTGTTCATCAAAATCTACTTTTCTTTTTTCCTTTGCTCATTCTTGGGGCCATGGTAAACATAAGAAAATTGGTAAAAATCCAAATAAATTCCCAAAATTATGAAAATCACATTGTAATACTTTTTTAAACTTAAATCTACTAAGTATGAGTTCTTCACCAAAGAATTCTCTCAAAATCTCTTAAAAATTTCCAAAAAGTTTGGATCTCGACAATTTGAGATAAATCTTGGGTGAAAATATTAAATTTTTAGTTTAAAGTGAAACTCATACCTATATAAGATGAAATCCAAAGTTCCTTTGCCTTGAATTCACCCCAAACTCAAGAAAATGCGAGCCCTAGGTGCAAAAACCGGAGGTTGAAGGAGACTCAAAGGCTAAAAATGGTGTTTCATTGTGCAAATCGCAAATTTTACTGGTTTCTGGTTTTAAGCTGTTCTCGGGTTGAGGGCGCCATCGGCGCTGAAGGCCTAAAAATTCTATTTTTCTATTTTTTGAATTTTTAATTTTTTTCAATTTTCTCCAAAGTCTTTTTCGTATTTTTAAACCCAAATTTTTATCTAACTATAATTTACAAAAACACATTTTCACGAACAATCATTTTCAAAAACAACAATAAACTAACTTTTATATATGAAAATATAATTTTTACAAATACATTTTTCTAATCACACATTTACACTCAAAAAACAAACTAACTCATAAATCCGTGTTGAAATCAAGCCACGACACTAAACGCTGACACAAAACTATACACTCAATCAAAGCTCATAATTTTAAAGCAAAGTAAATTAAATCAAATACACACAATTAAATTAAATACATAAATATTTTAAAATAGTAGAGAGATTAAATTCTTCAATTTGCCTCATCTTCAGTACTTTCTCCTCCTTAGATATCTCCCATAGACTGGTAATGAATGTACAAATTGTAGAAGAATCGGGGAAGGGTCGGTATGGGAATTAATCAATTGAATTCTCTTCGATCCATCCTTTTTCCTTGAACATTCAAACCAATCCTGCTTCATTTGTTCCAGTATGATCAAAATTATCATTCATCCTCTAATCTAGGTGGTTGAAATGTTACTTAGAATCTCCTATTATATTTGTAATACTTTGAAGTTCTTTTTCAATTTTCTTGAATTTCTTCTTCAAAGCAAGTAAACTTCCAACTGTTGGTGGCATCAATAGAGTTGAAACATGTGGCAAACGATCCAAGATAGTTTCTAATGCTTCATTCCAATTCCCAACATAATTATCATCAATAGGAATCATGGGCTCCCTAGGTAATAAAAATTTTCCCAACTTTCATATAGAACATGAGATTGACTGCAAAGTAAGAAAAATGTTGAAGGATGCTCAAGTCCATAAATTGGTCCATTCATAATAATACCCTTAACAGATTTAAAAATGATAGATCCTATATTAATGGGTTTTTCCATTTGAATGCCATAATTTAAAATACCACTTTCTCTGGGGACTCTACTAATCTTCATGGTAGGGAGTAATTTTGTAGAAATGAAGAAATGCCCCTGCTTTGATATTCAATTAAGCAATGAAGCAGAGAAACTAACATATCCTTCATCTCACATTAATCTCTCATTTCGCAAATATCACTTTCATCCGCCAGAAAACTATAGACATCTTGCGTCAAATCTCTGGCAGGTATAAAATTTCTATAATGACAGATTGGAATATTTTCTATCATATACAACTCGTTAATTCGTGTCGGAGTAAATGATACAGCCTTACCTCATACGTAGACTACTCCTTGGGGTATTCCATATAAGTTGGCATAGAATTCCTTAACCAATCTTTCTAGAATTGGAAACCATGAAATTCAAAAATTGGAAGTTTCTAGTCGTCCAACATAGTTTTAAGGACTTTAAGAACACCTCCCGACGTTTATTACAAAGAAAATTCCCGTTTAAAACTATCAAACTACTGTCAGCACCTTCGGCGCTCCCGATAACGCTGTCATCGCTATGGTCAAGTTAGCAAGCGTCCTTGGTGCCAGAGGCCAAAATCACGACTTCTCATTTTTTGTTCAATTCAATTTCAAATTTTCCTCGAATACCAATGTTTGTCTTAATTTATATAATATAAAATTGTGTAAGACTATTATGTCCAAATATATAAAACACTTATAAAACAAAATAGTAATACATATATATGTATTTTTCTTTTTTTGCAAAACCCTACTAGGGTGTACTTACAGAGAAGCACCCAGTAGCAAATTCATTAGCACTAAAGGAAGTGATTACAGGTATGGCAAGGAAATTATATTTATATGTTAGAACTATCACATATACTACAAAATTGTCACAAGGTTCTAAAATAGTAGAGTGACTACAAAATTGTTACAAGGTTTTAAAATAACAGAGATCCATATTATTTCCATTAAGAAGGAAAGTTAAGTGTGATGTAAGTGCATTCCCAACATATATCTATTCAGTGTTCCTTCCTTGGGAGGCTAGCCAATGTGCTAGACAAATACCCTCCCTAAGGATGTATTTAAATTCCACCCTGCTACTGTGAAAAAGGGCTTTCAGCTGGCTTTTTCACTTAAGTAGATTCCAAGGAGGAGCTTCATCATGGAGCAAAATATTAATGCAAATAGTAGAGTCAGTTTCTACAATCAAGGGGCCTAAAAGACAATGGTATGCATTTCTAATGGCCTAGTAAATGCCCAATAAATAGCTCAAAATTCTGCCTCCAAAGCATCAAATGCCACTATAGGAGCAGTGAAATACAAGATGGAAGTGCCATGAGAGTTCCTAAGGATTCACCTAACACCAGCATAACCTTTTGAGAAACTGTGATCAATGTTAACCTTCATCCTACCACTAGTGGGGGGCTCTAAAAGATTAATCTGGATGTATGTGGATGAGAATTGGTCTTGAATGGGGTCCAATTCTTGATAACATTAGGGAAGTGGTGATACTTGATTAATTTATTAATGTAAGAGGTGCAGTTTAGGATCACAAAATTTTACCCAAGGAAATGTTCATCAAACTTGATTTGGTTTATGCACATCCATATAAAACATGCCACCAAACAGGGATCACCAAAAGCTTACTATTATGCCAATCCTCCCAAGAAATAATAAACTTAAACCAACTTAAGTTGCAAATATCAATGTTCAGAAGATTGAGTAGTCCTGACCAGATTTCTTGGGAGAAATTACAAGTGGAAAATAAGTGGTCCAAAGTTTCTTCATAAGCATAGCATAATGGGCAGATAGAAGGCCCTCTCAGCCCTTTCATCTTTAAAATGTCATTAGTAGGGAGTAAAGAGTGCCACAGTCTCCAACAGAAGAAGGACATAGAAGGGGTTAGAAGTTTACCCTAAATGGTTTACCCCAAATGGCTTTTCCCCAAATCATCTGATTCCAGTTAAAAAAGTGATGATAAATGTAGGCAGATAATTTATGGGAATGAGCTTGTTTGGTAACAATTTTGTCTTTGAAATTAGATGAGAAGGGAGTATCCTTAGCCCATATAACATTTTCACTTGACAGAACAGTATTAAGCATTCTGCAGTTCCACTGATCTGCAGACCAATAATTTCTGACCTGACAGTTAAAGTTGGGGTTGGAGGTAAGGCACTCAAGCTTCTCCGGCACTCAAGCTTCTCCCCATTCTTCTCCCCCTTGCTGACCCAGTTATCTAACCAAAAGTTAACTTGACCTTATCCCAGCTCCCACAGGAAAAGTTCCTCTGCTTGATTTTCGATGTTCAACAATTTGGACCACAATTTTTAATCACCCGCTTTGTTGGTAACCAAAGCTGGATGCAGAGCTCTTCAATATTTTCGCTTCAGAATCTGGCACAAAGATTGTCCTGGGCCTTAAATCTGATCCACAATTTGCAAAGGTTTATAATACCCAAGTGTTGAAAGTTCTTAAAGCCCAGCCCCCAGGCTTGCACAACTTTTGCCAAGAGAGCCAGTGGAATTGTTTCCTTTGACCAGACCATAGAAATTTGTTGAAGATTCTTCCGATTGCTACATGTGTAACCTTTTGCATAGAGAAAATTTGAAGGACATAAGATGGCATGGCTGTCAGAATGCTTCTCAAAAGAGTGATCCTTCCACCATTAAACATGAAAGATTTAGTCCAGCTATCCAGTTGTGCTTTGATTTGATCAATAACTTCTTGAAATTGTATTTGTCTAGTTCTACCTTTGAGTAGTTGTACTCCAAGATATTTAATAAGAAGGTTTACAAAGCAAAATCCAATATAATCAGAAATCCAGCGCTTGATCTGAGAAGTGGAATTAGTGTTAGGAAGAATTTGACATTTCTGTTGGTTAAGAGCCATACCTGAAGTATGCTGAAAGTGTAGGAGACATTTATGTATCCTCCTGACAGAATTTGTTGAAGCATTAGAGAAGATAATATGATCAGCATAAGCTAAATGGCTTAAATAGTATTGGATCTGTGGTGATATGCCAAATGAGGTGAGTCAGTAAACATCTTATTCAGTTGTCTAGAGAAATAGTCTAGAGCTAGAATGAAAATTGTTGGAGACAAAGGGTCTCCTTGCTTGATACTCCTGGAAGCATTAAAGAATCCATGGCATTTGCCATTAATTAGAATTGAATGAGCATTGCACTTCGGCCACTTGTGGATCAAATTGATGAAATTCTCTTTAAAGACTCTAGCAGATAAAGTGTCAAGAATAAAATCCCAGTTGATGGTGTCATAGGCTTTGCTTATATCAAGCTTGAATATGGCATTTCCCCCTCTATAAAATTTGTCCACATCCAAAAGGAGTTCTTAGGAAAGAATAATATTATTTTTAATATTCCTCCCTTTAATAAAAGCGACTTGATTTTCACTGATGATGTACTGGAGATATGGTTGAAGCCTGAAAGCAATGATTTTGCTGATCAATTTGGAGATCACATTAGTTAGGCTGATGGGCCTATAATCCCCCAAAGTTCTTTCATTTTGATTCTTTGGTATCAAAGTATTGGTAGAAGCACAAAGGTATTTAGGGGGATCCACACCAAGAAAGAAGTGTTGAACAACTTGCATAAAATCTTTACTGGTCCTGTCCCATATGGCTTTATAAAAGGTTGAGGTATACCCATCTGACCCAGTAGTTTTATGACCATCAATGGAGTATAAGGCAAGTTTTATCTCATCTTCCAAAAAAATACTAGTGAGATTTAATTCTTTGACATACTATTGGCAGTCAGAAAAAATATCAGCATCAATTGGGCTTCTGTCAGTTTTGTTACTAGTAAACAGATTTTGGATATACTGTACTGCATCACAAGCAATTTCATCAGCATTAGTCAGTTTCTGACCGTTAGTATTGGTGATGCTTAGAGTCATATTGAACTTCCTCCTATAATTGATACAGGCATGATAATATCTAGTATTGCTATCTCCATAAATAAACTTAGAAACCGCTGCCTTTAGTTTTAAAAAACATTCCTGGTAGTTGATTTGTGCAAGGAGTCTCTCATTTGCAAGATGAACCTCAGAATTAATCCCCATTTGTAGTCCTTCTTCTAGTCTGTGTACTTCTTTTTGGATAGCATTAAGTTGATTATTGACATTACAAAATCTATCCCAAGTCCATTTTCTAAGATGGGAGGCCAAATTCTTTTGCAGAATCCACAGTCTGACCCAAGGGTTGGCATCATTATTAGACTCCAAGTTTTTATCAACTTCCTGAAGAAACTCAAGATGTAAGGCCCACATATTTTGAAATTTGAAAGGAGTGTTATGGGGTGTGACAAAATTCTTTATAGAGAAGAGAATATGTCTATGATCAGAACCAGCCATAAGAAGG
This sequence comes from Phalaenopsis equestris, assembly GCF_001263595.1. NCBI lineage: Eukaryota > Viridiplantae > Streptophyta > Magnoliopsida > Asparagales > Orchidaceae > Phalaenopsis > Phalaenopsis equestris. The sequence continues at coordinate 18,620 of NW_018233386.1, forward strand.
TGTGTGACAGTAGAATAGGGAAAGGTTTGAAACCAAAGGGAATTGCTAAGTTCTCTATCCAGTCTTTTCCACAGTGTACCTCTCCTCCAAGTAAATTTAGGACCCTTAAAGCCTAGATCAAATAAACTAGCATTACTGATGAAGTTGTTAAATTAATAGGAGAAGGCAAGGGGGCATTACCCCCTCTTTTTTCAGTTGGGGAAGTGATGCAGTTGAAGTCACCACCTAAAATCTAAAAGGAATCAATCTACTGTGCCAGTTGTACTAGATCATGCCACAAAGTTTACTGATGTCTAGGCAGACTGCTAGCATAAATAAAGGAAGCATAACCCACATGTGCTCCAATAGAAAATTGTATATGAAGAAATTGTTGATGATCAACAAGCCAGGTGCACTGAATTTCAGGTCTGATAAAAAGCCAGATTTTATTATTTGAATTAGCATAAAAAATGAATTTGGCAAACTTTTTGGTAATATTATGGGGATATTTTGTAACCATAGGCTAAAAAGTAGCAAAACACCAAATCTTATGAGTTCTTATGAGATGTTTCAATCTCTTAAGAGAGGAAGGGTGAGCCACTCCTCTAATATTCCAACACAAAATATTAATCATGAGAATCTTTAATATTCCAGAAAGGAATACTAATCATTGATAGGTGGAAGTTGAATAGACAGCTGAGACCTTGATCTAGTTCTTCCTTTATTAGAAGTAGAGGTAGAGCCATTGCTAGTCTTAGCCTTCCCTTCATTCTTCAGAGAACTTGTTCTTTGTAGAAGTTGCTGCACCTCAGATGTCTGCTTTTTCTTTTTCCTAGTCTTCTTAACATGCCAATTATCTTCTAATGTCTGTTGCAATTCAGCAACAACAGTATCAACAATTTTTATTCTCGTCTCAGTGTCATGAAGACACTTCAGAACGTTTTTCCCTTTCTCTGCAAGTGAAGGAGGAGGAGGGGGGGGGGGAAAGTATAGAAATTTATTTTTTTTTTTTCTTAATTGATTTATGCTCTCACCACTCTCCTTGAAGTGACCTCCATATTACCTTGGGATTATGATAGTTCCCCCAAAGGATCTCCAGAGGGAAGATCATCAAAATTCTGTGGATAATTTTTTTAGCACAAGGAGTACCTCTGATTTGCTTGACAGCTATATTGTCATTAAGTTGACTAATTTCATTAGAATAGTTGCTTGGAACTTGGTTAGCAACTTGTCTAACCATACTTGGGTTCTGGACAAATGTCTTTTTTATAGGGGGATGGAGCCGATAACATCTCTCAATGGTATGGCAAAACATTTTACAATGTTGATAGTAAAATGGTTTTTATTCAGCAACTATATCCTACCAAAAATCTTCTGCTTCTGATCCAATCCATATCCTCTTTATCTCTTGAAGGGTTATGTCTCTCTGAACTTGAATTCTGGCAAGTAGAGGTCTTGCCTTGTTGAAGGTAGGAGCATCTACCTTAAGGGGTGTGCCTAATGCTCTCCCAATATTAAAGAGGGAATTAAATTTGAAGTAAGGTTGTGGAAGACCAGGTATCTTAAACCAAACTGGAACCACAAGAGGCTCCTTGGTTGGGTCAAAGTCTTTAGTCCATTTCTATATTTTCATTGTAACTCTAGCAATTATCACTCCTTATTTAGCAAAATGCCTAGCATAATCTTCCTCCATAGACAGTTAGATAAGAAGATGCCTGCCATCTATCAAGCCAAGCTTCCATTGCCCAATAAAATTCAGTGAGTCAAAAGAGCTTCTAACAAGATCCATTTAGGGTGGTCCAATTTTAATTTTCCCAGTAAAGTGAACCTGACTTCTTCATTCAGTGAAGCAATTTTAGTGGCAGAGAAATATACAGCAGTTTCTCCATCTTTAGTGCCAAGGGGGTGAATGCAGGGGCAAACCCCCTTACCAGCAGCTTCATTATGAAATTCCAGAGGCAATATTAAATTTGCAAGATCTTGAAGGGTATCATTGGCTTTACCAACAACACCAACATAGGTAGCTTTAGTCCATTGTGAATCTGTGTGGACATCAAAAAGAGTGGCCATTGCAGAAGAATCTTCAATAACAACCACAAGTAGAGAACCAAAGCTTCTAAGTAGAGAAAAGGGAGAAACAACAAATTTTAAAAGGCCAAAACAGAAACCAGAGAAGTGTAAGAGAGAAACTCAAGCTCAATAGAACAATAACCAATCTGAAAAACTTCAAGCCTGCGAAAACCCAAAGAGAGAAGCCACGAAAGGAAATCTAAAGGAAGTGAAAATCACTCCTCACAACCTTACCAACACCCACCAGACACCAGCACCAGCTGCACAGCTTTATCTCCCTATAAATCCTAGCAGAGCACAAGCTCCAGCCGCCAA
>NW_018233387.1:0-281 GCF_001263595.1 Phalaenopsis equestris
TCTGATTTTGAAACTTAATTCTAAAATATGATAGGTGCTAATATAAAAAGCTACAATACTTTAAACATTAAATTGTGCATAATACATATAAAATCTGTTGAGAAAGAGTTAATTACAGTACATTTAACAGAATACTAAAATTAACAACAGAATACTAAAATTAACAAAAGAACTAAACTGAATTCCAGAAATGAAAACAGTTCTACAAACTACAGTTCACAACTCAACATAACAACAAAGCAAAGCTTCACAATATAACAAACAATCTCAACAATATAACA
>NW_018233388.1:0-290 GCF_001263595.1 Phalaenopsis equestris
CGACAAGGAGCTTGGAGCTAGCATGGTCGGCAGTACGGGCATCTTCAACAACAAAACCTGTCTTCTCTAGTTAAACTAACTTTCTTCCTTAGACTTAAACAACAAAGCCATAGGACTTCGAGATTGCTTGCTTATGCAACGTGAATCCTCATCTTATCTTTAGTCCTTTGTACAGCCCTTCTATACAATATTAGCCCTAACTTGTCTTAGGATTCTGAGGTTGTCGTTTGTCATGGCCTAAATCCTCACATCTTCCAGGCTATTTATGTGATTGTTTCACACAAATGTAA
>NW_018233389.1:0-857 GCF_001263595.1 Phalaenopsis equestris
TATTTACATATCTAACACCCAAACTTTGATTTTTACACATAAACCACCTTATTTATGCATGAAAATTTATATTTCACAGTTTAAAAGTTACATGACGGTTTGTTTGATGTGATATGAAAGATTTGAGAGGTATAAACATAAAATATAAATTTACATGTTGGATATGTAAAAATACTGGATATAAACATACCATTTTACCTATGCATAAAATATCTTAAAATCCTATTATATTTATGCAAAACAAAGAAGAGAGGTTGAGAGATCTTTAGAGGGTTCTTTGATGTTGAAAAGTAACAAGGAATCAATAGAAACACTTCTTAATTAAACTAATGCTCCATGTGAGGAAATTGTTGAACCCTCTTGCTTACTGAGTCTATAATGATGTTGCTTATGATACATCACTTTTTAACATCAAAGATGTTATATGGAGAAGAATTTTTAGAATATGTTGATTGGTTTAGCTGGTTCAATCAATCCCTCATCCATCTCCAATTATGGAGCTTTGAACTCTAAAAGACAAGCTCCTTTAGGATACAAGGGCTGGAAATTGGATGCTATATATGTTGTGAGTCACGTATGTCATAATGGTGAGTTGAAATAACGTCGGTAAGCCCAAAAAGTCAGAGTTGAGAGTTATGTGAGCTGTGAGCCACGCGGGTCATAGTTGGTCATATAGGTCGTAGTAGTGCGAGTCAATAATGTATGTAGGTCATAGAGGTTGGTTTTGAGAGCTACAGTTATAATGAATCATAAAGACCACAGGCCATGGTGGAGAGTTGTGAGAAAAGAACTGCAGGAGTTTGAAGAAGGTCACTGTATCAAGTGTGTCGTTATAGTATCTTCAGAGTGCATAGTTA
>NW_018233390.1:0-248 GCF_001263595.1 Phalaenopsis equestris
TATTACACTTTAATGAAAGGTATTTTTGTGTTTTCCTTTTAGGTACAATCAAATTGATTAAAAATGCTAAAAAGAGTGAAAAATGTTCAAATTTGGAGCAAAAATGATGAAGGTCCAAAAATGAACTAGGTCTCCTAAGCGCCCAACTCTCCTAAGCGTCAAGCACTGGTGTCTATGCGCCAGAGAGTCACGCCTAAGCGTTAGGTATCCCGCGCTTAAGTGTCAAAAGTAGTTATTTGATGATTCAT
>NW_018233391.1:0-787 GCF_001263595.1 Phalaenopsis equestris
GGTTAGTGAATTTATATAGATTATAGAAAATTAAATTTGGTCATCAGGAAAGATCACTTTCCTTTATCCTTTCAAGATAAAATGTTGGATAGATTGGCTGAAAATGAATATTACTATTTTTTAGATGGATATATCGGTTATCATCAAATTCTAATTGCGAGGATCAAGAGAAAACAACATTTACATGCCCTTATGGAACATTTGCTTTTCGTAGAATGCCTTTTGGACAATGCAATGCACCTGCGACATTTCAAAGATGTATGATGTCAATTTTTAGTAATTTGATTGAACATGGAATGAAAGTATTTACGAATGATTTCTCTATCTTCGGGAGTTCATTTGAATTATGTTTAAATAATTTAGAAAAATTTCTGGAATTATGTGAAAAAATCAACCTAGTACTAAATTGGGAAACATGTCAATTAATGGTTGCAGGAGGAATTGTACTTGGGCAAAAAATTTCTAAAAATGCCATGGAAATAGATCCTGCAAAAATTCAAGTTATTGAAAAATTATTACTTCCTAATATGGTTAGAGGGGTAAGAAGTTTTTTAGGACATGCTAGTTTCTACAAGTGTTAGATAAAAAAATTTTCAAAAATAACTAAGTCATTATGCCAACTTTTAGAAAAAGACCCAAAATTTGATTTTAATGAGGAATGCATAAAAATATTTGAATTATTGAAAGAAAAATTAATCAGTGCACCTATAATAGTCCCACCTTATTGGGAAAAATCTTTTGAAATAATGTACGATGCTAGTGATTATGCCATTGGAGTTGTTTTAGG
>NW_018233392.1:0-3947 GCF_001263595.1 Phalaenopsis equestris
TGGATTTTTAGAGTCCATTGATTGTCATTGAAGCCTACATCACCTCATGTCATTGTCATCTCATCCGCACTTAGTCCCTCTAGTTCCTAGAGCAGCCCTGGTCGTACCATCCTCTTCTATCTCATCAACAAAATATTTTTTTTCTCATGTTCTTGGTTGTATTGTATCACTTCCATTGATCTCTATTAAAGGATCTCCTAAATTCTTTGTTACAACAGAGGCTCTTCGGATCATAACTCCCTGTGCAATGACTTCTCCCAAAACCTTCGTTGACCCTCACCGAAAACAATAAAAAAATTGAGGTCACATCCTTCCCTTGTGGCCCATAATATTTTTGAGGTAGATCCCCTTCCTCTCTTGTGATTGAAACTCTCCAACTCATCATCCGCACTATTTTGCAAATGTTTTTGTTGCTTAAACGTTACAACTTTTCCCAAATTCTACATTTTTTATCAGAATTCGCAGGTCATTCAACGTAAATGGCCCATACTTCTTAAAGTAAGCATGCTCTTTTTTCTGATCAGCACATTTTTGTGCTTGCTAGACTTCTCCACTTGTTGCTTATAAACAAATTTTCTATGAATCTTCCTAACAAAAAGGTGATTTGCAAGTTCTTTGTTGATCTACAACTGATAAATAACAATTTTGTTCGGTATTAACCCACGACATATCATTACAAAGTTTTCCTTAAGAAATTACATCAGCCTCTTCTAATAGTGTTTATATTATATCAACAGCCTCCTGACAAGCATGTCAAAATGGTTTCCCCATTTTACTTGCTCAGTAAAGCCTCATTTTACTCTGGTTTGGATCTCATTTCCACAGATTTGTGTACACTACTTCCACAAATCCATTCCATTCTCCTTGGCTTCTATTTCTAAAAAATATTTAAAGACAGACGTTGCAACAAATAATTTTACCAGGCTCTCTTTGGCTAGCCTTGGTGGATTTAACATTACGGATTGGGCCTCCATCAATTAGATATTGGCAGAAAGTAAAACTTGAAAATATTCAATCATACTACCCTTACCATGTTTCTAGAATAAATTTTATAAGTATTTTAAGGCTGATACCGAGCTGAAAATCCTCAATTTCAGTCAAATACCTTTAATTAAATGCTCATATTGACCCTCCAAACCCTTCGATGGAAGATCCATCTTCATTTGTTTGGGTGTTTGTTTCCAAAGCCTGGTGCCAAATTCAAATTTTCTAGCGATAGTTGTCGATATTCCTGTCCTCATCATCCCTTTAGTAATTACATCATCAAATGTTGATATTACCGCTAAGAATACTACGCTTGTTCTCAAAAAGCCCCAACCTCCTATTGGTGATCAAAATGACGATTATTAATTATAACAATTTCTCGTTTTAAATAAAGCATTAGTGAATAAATGATTTCAAGTTCTATGTACCAAAAGAGGCAAGAGTGTAAAAAAAATCTATTGTCATCCTACTATTGTCACTAGGTTTCAAGCTACAACAACAACAAACCCTTATCCCACTAAGTGAGGTCGGTTACATGAATCTTTTTTATCCATTGCGTCCGATTGAGTGTCATATTTTCATTTAATTCTAATAAATTAAGATCATTTTTTATACAATATGCCCGAGTCAATGGTCTATGTTTGATGTGACCAAATCATCTAAGACGATTCTCTATGATTTTTTCTGCCACTGAAGCTACACTAACCCTTTCACGGATAGATTTGTTTCGCATTTTGTCTAAGTGTCAAGCCACTCATCCACCTAAGCGTTCTCATCTCAACAACACTTAACTCTGTTTTATGCTTCTCTTTTAAAGGCGAACATTATATGCCATAAAGCATTATTCACCACCATCTTATAAAATTTTCCTTCAAGTCTAAGCGATATTTTTCTATCACACAATAAACCCGATGCATTCCTCTATTTCAACCAACCAACTTGAATTCTACTACTAACATCCACATCTATATCACCATCATTTTGAACAGTAGACCCGAGATATCTAAAACGTTCACACCTTTTAATGATTTGATTACTCATATTTACAACTTTGTCACTAAAGCTACTACTTCTAAAATTACATTCCATGTATTCAATTTTAGATATACTCGAACGAAGGCATTTAGGCTCCAATGTATGCCTCCATAATTCAAGTTTTTCCTGAACTCTCTCTAGTCTTATTCACAACATGGATATCATCAGCAAAAAGAACAAACCAAGGTACATCCTTCAATAAATGTCCAGTAAGAGCGTCCATAACTAAAGAACCCAAATGAAACTTTTGTATTTTCTCTACCTTACTTATTTTTCTTTTTACTCCGACATTTCTTGGTAAATGCCCATGACATATTTTTATCATTATCTAGAAAATATATTTTTTTGTTAAAAAAATATAATAAAAAACATTAATCTCCATAAAAATTCATCCAAACTGCATCAATCTCACGATCACATACTAAATAGCTTCATTATTGTTCCTACTATAAACAACCATTCACATGAAAACATTTTTTATGATGTTTCTGGCTTTCTTCTCCATATTTAAAACAAGTCATTTATAATTATTTTTATCTATAATCAAATATATGAAGTCCTTAAAATCTTTTTGATACTGGAGAATCCAAATTGCAATAGAAAAGCAAATATTATTACTCAAAAATCTAATAGAATTACAAGCAAAAACAGTTAAAACTAGGAAATAACAAAAAAAAACAACAGGACTCAACTAAGGCTTAGGTCGAAGAAGGTAGTGCAGCAGTTTACGAAGGAAAAGCTGGCATGAAAGTGGTGGAATGGTCAAATGGAAGGAATGTGAGAACCACTGGATATGGTGGTGGTTGTAACAGGGAAGTGGTGGCAAGCCGTTGGAGTAAAAAGAAAAGGAGAGGAGTTGCAAGGTTGTGGCAGCATCGTCAGACTGTTGGACAGCCATATAACAACAATAGAAGGGCTTGTGGGGTTGTGGCGATGATGCCAAATGGCGGGATAGGGGAAAACATAAAGAGGAATGAGAGACGACCAGCAATAGCGAAGGAGTTCTGAGACAGCGAAAGCTATGAAGCGGGTGGCTTGGACAGCGAGGGACAGTGAGGGCTAGCAAAGGGGAAGGGTCGTGGACTGCAGAATAGCAAAAGAGAGGGATGTCCGGGGACTACGGCTGTGAGGGAGATGGTTGGAAAGGTTGTAGAGAATATGGGTAAGGCTAAACATCCAAATAGGATTTAGCTACAGTCAGAACACCACTCAAACCCATGAGACGATCACCATCTTGGACGAGTTACATAATGAACATCTTCTCGCATACAGCCCTAGAAGGAGAATACTAGTAGCCGACAAGAGTCCTGAATAAAAACATATGCTAAAAATTGACTTCCAAACCTAATACAACACATATATAGGAGAAGACTAAAAAGAAATGAAAGATAACAGGATAGAACACATAAGAAAAGAAAATGAGACTGTTTCGGCGGCATTAACTTCTCTGGCGATTTTGAATCTTGTGGTACTGTAGCATCTACAGTACGTACCGCAAGAAAACAGTGCAAGAAAGCTCTCACATCACTTTGTCATAATATTTTATTTATTTTCTTAGCCTATACCATATTAAAAAGGTCATGGACCCTCAAACACAAAGTCAATCATTTTTATTAATATATTTGTTGGTCAATATTACTAATAAAATGGTGGTTAATCTTTCACAAATATAAAACTAGAAATAACCAGCCTCTAGTATAAAATTTAAGATTTTATTAAATAGATCTAAACAAAATTAAACAAAATATTGATAATTAAAAATGACTCCCACCAATTTACTTATTTAACTAGATTTGTCAATTGAATGTTGCCTGAGAATAAGAAATGAAAGTTTCACTTCAAAGTTCTCCTAATATGACATATTTCATTACCCCTAAGTTGATCCTATTTTAGATATTTTCTTTTGACTATAAAAGTTCTCTAATGGG
>NW_018233392.1:4310-5277 GCF_001263595.1 Phalaenopsis equestris
TTTTTGCTTTTCATCATCTCACTCGTTGTTGGTTGTAATCGCACTGGGAGAAAACAAACGAGGAATCGGCAAGCCTCAAGTATCAGCCCTTTGAAATAGGATTTGAAGTTCAATTGTGGATGCACATTTGCATCTTCGCGTCCTGCTAATTTGCCATAAGGATTAAATTCATAAAGTATTTTGTTTCTTTTTTTTTTTTTCTAATCCTATTGTTCAATCACATGAAGCTCATGGTTTATTGGGATATTAAGAGTTTGGATGTTTATTCCTTTATGTTTATATATATAATCAAATATTTTTACAACATGCAACAAATAAACCCGAGAAGCGGGTTATGCAATCAAATCTACAATACACCAATTAACAAATGTGAGGTATCATCTAACCAATACTCAAAATAGGATTAAATCTAGCCTTAAAGCCCCAAATGATATTCACGGTAAAATGCAAGAAAGCATGAGAAGATTCTGGAAATTTAAATGTTAAATGTGATTATGGTTTGAATGAGATTGAACATGTAAATACTTATTCAACTCCATCTAAATAAACCATACAAAGCAGAAAATCAAATTTGGGCAAATTATATTTGCCACAATTAACAGGTCTGATTAGTAGTATTACAACTACTACAAACTAAGGCAGTTCATTCTTAATTTTAAATGGAAGAAAAAGGAAAGAAAAATGCACAAAGAGCAAGAGATAGATTTTTCTATGAGATTGGCCTAATTGTAGGTTACCAATGTTTGAAGCAATCAAAATTATAGACATGGTTTTATGCCGATTATAATGAAAAAGCTCATACATGGATACTCAAACATGACGTTGGTTCAATCAACAAGATGTTCAGAGAGTATAAAAAAACATGGAAGCAATATGGATGATCCGTAATGTCACGATTAGACCGATGGCTACAATAAAACTTAAATTTTTTGGTTAGCCCGTATAGTGCATGATTACAAAGGTATAC
>NW_018233393.1:0-291 GCF_001263595.1 Phalaenopsis equestris
CAAAAATTCCCAGAAAATCCCAATAAATCCCTAATGTTCCTAATTTCATTTATTTTAACTACCCCATGACCCCACAATGACTCACAACCATGAACTCAAATTTGGCCAATTTGACCATCTTTAACCAAAATCCCCAAATTGCCCTTTAAAGACTCAAATTTCCCCAAGTCCAACTCAAATGTCCATAAATTTGATCTCAATTAACCCCAATTCCAATACCAACTCAAATTCACTTTTTATATGACCAAACTAAATGAAATCCAAGCTCAATTGGTCCATGATTTGAGCCCA
>NW_018233393.1:399-756 GCF_001263595.1 Phalaenopsis equestris
TCTTTATGACATTCCTATAAATCAAAATCAACCATCAATTGACATTGGTGAAGCCTCAAATCCATTTGATTTTTGCCTAAATCCAAAATTCCCAAATTTAGCTCCAAATTGGCTAAGTCCCTAAATTTCACCCAATTGATTGACTTAACATCCAAATTGGCATCCAATTCATGTTAAAAACTCTTCATGAGGTCCCTATTGACCATTTACAATAATCATTTTGGACTTAGCCCAAGGCCAACCCAAGCTAGACCCAAGCCTAGCCCAACATGACCAAATTGATTAAAGTTCAAAATTCTTTCAAATTGACCTTTAAATTGACCTCAAAACCATTTCCATACTTCACCAAAGTTGTTT
>NW_018233394.1:0-1370 GCF_001263595.1 Phalaenopsis equestris
CCCACCCTGTGCAGCTCCACCATTTTGTTTCGTTTAGCTCCGTTTTAGCTCCGTTTCGCCATGTTTCAGTTGCGTTGCATTCCTAAAAGATAGTCCTACAAAATAAGCATAAAAATAACCTTCCGTTAAAGTGTAATTTCATTCAAAAATGTGTGAGAAGTGTAAAAGAGATTAAGCATAGAAAGACATATCGAAATATGCTAGGACATAATTTTCTTTTTTGCTCTTTTTTGCTCCAAATTGCACTGTTTTTGCTCCAAATTGCACCGTTTTTTGTAATTATTCTCCAAAACTTTATTTTATGTACTTGAAACTGAAAATATATAAAACACCTTCCTTTTAATTGTAGTATCATTGAAAATCACCAAATATATTCTTTAAAAGTTTATGAGAAATTGAACTTTTTTTAGGTGTATCACATACTAATATGGTCTAACGAGCCCGCGAGGCATAATGTTGGAATAAAACAAAAGTCCAAAATATCTGCTACAAAATTTGATGAACAAGTGAAGGATGTTTAAGAAAATTCTCCAAATCTTAAGATAATCCAGGAGGTGACAATTTAAGGGAAAGTTGAAATGCATAGAGCTGAGATTTCTGAGCTAGCTAGAGAACATGGTGTAGTCATTAATTATGATGAGGAGGATTTTGATTTCAATGATTATCTAGAAGAAAACTTCAAGGATATTCATTTCATTGAGAATAGAGCTGCTTCTTCGTCACGCCATGCCCAACCTCTCGTTGAAGGGAACACCGCTGATGATTTGTTCAGGGCTATTTTCTTGAGGGATGAATAGATCAGTCAAATGGAAAAGCAAAAGGATGAGATGGCTACGACCATGGTCACCATGGCTATAGTTAATGGGCCATCCCAGTCATAATAGGTAGCCTCTCCAGAGGTTAACTAGCCTAAGGTAATCCATATTATTGATGAACGAAGAGAAGTTGCTTTCGATAATGGAGAGGATCTGCTAAAGAAAGATTCCTCACAAAATGTCAAGCCTAAGAAGGATATCAAACAATTTGTTGAATAACAGGTTTGGGAGGCCTTAGATCAATCTAGTGGTGGTGCATTGATTTTAAGGGGTAGACCTTACCTGGAGGAGTTTGATGTAGTGCCCTACCCCATGGTTTTTGTGTCACCGAACTTTAAGTTATTCAACGGGACTAAGTATCCCAGACAACATATAGCACACTTTCAAGCCAGTTGTGGCAATAATAGATGAAACAAAGCCTTAATCTTCCGACAGTTTGTCAGCAGCCTGTCGGGAATTACTTTTGATTGGTATGTCAAGTTACTCAACGGATCAGTGAAGACATTCACTGAGTTAGAACATATGTTCGTAAAGAGATTTTCTGGAGCGCAACAC
>NW_018233394.1:2010-2873 GCF_001263595.1 Phalaenopsis equestris
CTTTATTTTCAAGGATTGGCTCGAAAGGGAAAATAAAGAAAGAAATGTAGCAATCCCAAAGGAATATTTGAAAGAGCCTGAAAAATGTTCTGTAAATATGATTTCGGCCCAGCCAATCATCCCAATAGATCCACATGCAGAAAAATATGGATGGAGCACAGTTTGGAGCAAGTCATCCAAGAAGATACTGGCTCAGATTCAAATTGCTTTAGCTAAGGCAACCGTATAAAGTCTAAGAACTGCTCAACCCAAGTAAGAGATTTCGCCAGAGCAGTCACTGTAACTGGAAGAGAAAGAAAATAGCGACGTCGTGAAGATTGATAGCGTGGGGGGTAGGATAGGGGCTACCTCTGTTAGATTGGTTGTCTCAGTTTCGAGAAATAAAATCCTCGAACCGCTGACCATGTATGATTATCTTTTTGCTCCATCGTGGTATTATGAATATAATGATTATGATTTTGGCTAAGTTTTTACTATTTCTAATGATAAAGTAACTGACTTTGTTCAATCTAACTCTGATCTTGATTCCCAATCCGTTCCTTAAATCGTACTTGAGTCAGATAAACCAGTTAATGAGAATGAAGAAGACGTCAACAATACTTGTTACGATTGCATCAGGAGTGAGGGGCCAATTCTCGAGTGCCATGGTGCACTACTTGCCATAAACTTGGATCTCTCCGATAATGAAGATGGAATACTGTAAATTTTAGGAAGAAAAAATTACATAAGTAAATATAAGGAGCGGGAAAGTATTACCTTCAAGGTAAACTCCAGTAGATAAAGGAAAATAAATAGTCATTCAAGTAGAGCTATCTCCACTTCCGCCAGTGGAAGAGCCACATAGCCAAGTGAAAATTAGAGGA
>NW_018233394.1:3824-4923 GCF_001263595.1 Phalaenopsis equestris
TCAATACGAGATCTCCTTGGAAGACGTTGAAAAAGATGAATATGAGTCGATGTATGATTGGATCAACCACTATGTGAATGTCATTACCCTTACTCCGATCTATACTCAAAAGGTTGAGGGTCTAAAGGTCAAGGAAGACCATAGTGATGGTTTGAAACTGATCAAGTTTTATCATGCTTCCCTTTCTACTAGTTCTAAAAATCATGTAAATTTAGATGATGATTCTAATAATGGAGTTACCTTTTGGTTACTTTTCTCCTTGTGTACAAAAATTAACTCAAGAAGGATATGTTCCAAAACAAATGCCAAAAGATAAGCTACAACTTTTTGAAAAATTGTGGAATGTTAAAAGCCGAACTCCTAATTCAAAATACGGTCCTCAATTTGGTACTGTAGGACTAGTTGATGATTCAGAATTTTGCATGATTGTTAGTAATGTATTAGAAGAGGACTGCCTCGGTGTAGAGGATGATACTCAAGAACAGTTAATTGATGATGCTCTACCAGAATTTGAAGAAGAGATTAAGTCAATGGTTTATGAGTTAAAAGAAGTCGACCTCGAGTTTGAGAAGCAACCCTGAACAACCTTTATAAGTTCCTTACTCGACGAGAGAGAATCCATAGAGCTGACAGAGTTATTATTGAAATTTATAGATTGCTTCACTTGGAGCTAAGATGAAATTCCAGGGATATCTGCTGAATTTACAGTGCATAAGCTTGGGTTAGACAAAAATATGACCGCAGTAAAACAAGTTCCCAGAAGAATGCGCCTTGAAATAGAGCAACAAGTCATTGTCGATTTGAAGAAAAAAATAGACACTAACTTTGCAAGAAAAGAGCAATACCCAACATGGTTAGCCAATATTGTACCAGTTAAGAAGAAAAATGGAAAAATCTGTGTATGTGTCAATTTCAGGGATCTAAATAAGGCATGTCCAAAAGATGAGTTTCCACTGCTGATACAAGAGTTAATGGTAGACTTTGCTTCGACACAGGAGATCTTCTTCTTTTCTTTAAGGATGGATCTTCAAGATATAATCTGATAAAGATGGCTCCAGAAGATACAGTACTTATAGCATTCAGAATATAGATTGGGATT
>NW_018233395.1:0-564 GCF_001263595.1 Phalaenopsis equestris
GAGTGGGAGCCGGTATCCTCTTAGCCTAGCCACGGTTTTAGGGACTAAACCTAGGATTAGCCAACAATTTTCCAAGCACTTTATCAAGGTAGAGAATTATAATTGCTCCTATTTTGCAGAATACATATTATGAACATTTATCTCATCTCATTTTACTATAGCCTCATTGTTCCCCAGAACCTCATTGTAGTGGAAAAGATGATTTTTCACATAAGAAATCTTCATTACATAAACATAGTTAATAGATTAGTATTTACTTTTTTAACTATGCATTTCTGTTTTACTAATATTTAAGTACTTTTATTTTGATAACATCTCAACATTCAAAATTAGTGACAGTGATTTTGTTTGATTTTAAAATTTCATAGTAAAACTTATATTTGTCAATTTACACCTTCCCTGTGGGATCGATATTTGGGGCTTAAATAGAAAGTCCGTTATTTTTTATAATGATAAGTATACTTATGTAGAATTTCATTATTAATTTTCTATAATTATATATATATTACACAACTTACTCTTCATATACAGATCAATTTTTTGGCACTGTAGTGGTGTCAACTT
>NW_018233396.1:0-973 GCF_001263595.1 Phalaenopsis equestris
AGTGAGAAAGTTGATCACATCATTGAGGGGGGCTTTCATCATATTAAAGGATTCATATTGACAACTATATGAATCAGGAACTTCATAAAAAGTGTTGATGCGAGCGACAGTAAACTCAACAGAAAATCCACGCACTTGAATGATTCCATCTTCAGAATAGATTACATTGGCGTAGAACTCCTTCATCACATTCGCATCAGCTTTGTTGGTGGTGTAACAAAAGTTTTCCCACCTCCGCTCGGCAATAACTTGTTCAATCTCTCCTCCCGGACTTTCAAAAACTCGATCTTGCATACACTTTTTTTCCTTTAAATACTGAAGTAAATCTTGTTTGAGTCATCGCATTGACAAAGCGAGAGTCGTCGAACTCAAACCGTCTCTTTTGTCGTGGAGTCATTTCAATCTAATCAAATTATAGAAAAATTTCAAAATTTACTTCAAATATGCAAATCATGGCTTCTAATAGTAATTCTAAGAGTTCAGCATTAAGATCCATGAATTTCTTCCAAAATTTTCTTCACATTCTAAAATTTTTCGGATCTCCTTAATGTGGGTGAAATTCATGGTGGAAATCAAATATTTCTAGCTTGGAGTGAAGTTCTTACCTAGAGATGATCAAATCCGATGTCAAAAAGCCATGAAATCGCCTCCTAATCCAAGATCTCTCAAGCCTTAAGTCAACAAAATGGCGTTTTTAGGAAGAAGAGGATGATGAATAGTGGCGGGGAGGGGGGGGGGGGGGGGGGTTAAAGGTATTTTTTAGCTCGCCGTCGGCGGGGTTGATGGTGCCGTCAGCGCGATCAATTGGAATTTAAATCCTAAATCTTGGGAAAATCTCGCCGTCGGCGGGGTTGAGGGCGCCGTTGGCGGGCTCTATTCATTTTGTCTAAATTCCAGATTTTCACGATTTTTGTCAATTCCAAGACTAAACGGCATCTGTTTAATCATTATAGACATAATTTTAAGCGACTAA
>NW_018233397.1:0-10876 GCF_001263595.1 Phalaenopsis equestris
AAATGAAAACCAACCAATATAAAATTCACCGCCACAACATTCAAAATATAAAATAACTCAAGATTTAATCACAAACATCATACAAAACCACAACTTCAACTAAATTAAGATGTCTCTGTCGGATGATCGGGAATCCCTCGAAGGAGGTAACCTATGGTTGCTAACGAGGCTTCCCACGAGGTTTAAATGAAATTATGGAATTCATTAAGTTCAATTTAGTAAGTTCATTTGGACCAAGTGATTCCAATAGAAAATAGTGATGCCTCGCTCTCATCAACTTTAATATCCCGTCATAAACTTTAAAGAACTTCAACCATAGGGCCACCTGAATTGATATTATAATTTGACACAATAGACAATTCAAACTCGTCGCCGCAGGAGCTTGGAGCTAGTATGATGGCCAGCACGGCCATCTTCAACAGCAAAAAACTGTCTTCCTCATCTAAATCAATCTTCCTTCCTTAGACTTAAACAACAAAGCCATAGAACTTCGAGATTGCTTGCTTATGCAACGTAAATCCTAATCTTATCTTTAGGCCTTTGCATAGCCCTACTATATAATATAACCCCTAACTCATCTTAGAACTCCGAGGTTATCGTTTGTCACGACCTAAATCCTCACATCTTCCAGGTCATTCGTGTGATCATTTCACATGAATGTAAGCCCTAACTAATAAAATTGGCAGGATGAAACATCTAAATATTTCTCCTCAAAATTGAAGCCAAACATTAAGATAGCTTGGGAAGTCACCGAGGTTTTCCTCTGGGTTTATCCTTCGGAATAGAAACAGGATTTGAGGTACAGTGCTCTTTTATTTTAAACTATGAAAATTATGGGGTCAGTTTGATTTCATACTTCAACGTCCTTCCGAAGCGGGCGACGAGATTTCGATTCCGATGATCGATAGCTTCATACGGGCAACCCCACAAACCAAACAACCAATCCCCGAAATAACGCCGGCAACTTTCTAAGGAGATCTTTAAATCTTTCCTAGGCTTCATAAATTGATTCCCCTTCAAACTGACAAAAAGATGTGATAAGATTTCTAAGCTTAGCAGTTTTTGAGGTGGGAAATATTTAGATAAGAAATTTTGTGATAAATCTCCCCATGTTCTAATAGATCCATGTGCTAATGAGTTTAACCACATCTTAGCTTTATCCATTAGTGAAAAAGGAAAAAGTCTTTAAGTTTGATGGCATCATTTGACACTCCATCATATTTAAATTTAACATGCTGTTCTAAAAAAGCTAGCAAGGTGTAGATTAGCTTCTGTAGGTGTTCCTCCAAACTGATTATTTAGTACCATTTGGATAATAACTTATTTTGGTTCAAATTAATTGGTAGCTACATCAAGATTTTGAATACTCAAATGAATTTCATCTACTATAGGATTTGCATAATCAGTTAAAGGTCTCTTATGATGTTCATTTTCATTTCCAACATTATTTAAATTGCAAGCTATTTTGCTAAACCGATCTGTCTCTTTTTGTTGTTTTAGAATTTTTCTAACAGTTCTTTCTAACCCAGAGTCGTAAGGTACTAAATTTTTTGATCTTACACTATGCATAAATTGAATAAAGCGAGTAATTAAAAATAAACAAACACACTAAAATAAGAAAATTTTCATATTAAACTACAAACACACTCTTTTTTTTGAAATAAAATTGAATAAAGCGAGTAATTAAAAATAAACAAACACACTAAAATAAGAAAATTTTCATATTAAACTACAAACACACTCTTTTTTTTGAAATAAAATAAATTAAAAAACTAATATTTTTGTAACTTCTCCGGCAACGGCGCCAAAAACTTTACACGGAGATTTGTATATGCAAATACTTATGAAGTTGACACAACATAATGGCGCCATAAACTCGATGCAGGCAAATTTATAATAAATATGCAATATAATCCTAACAAAACTTTTTTATTAATCTAATTTATCCTTTAAAACTCTTTTTAAACTGCCAAATCTCTCCTAAATATCAACACATATATATGTACTCTTCAAGTAATAAAGGGCTCTAATGGAGTCCTAGATATCGATCCCTTAGGAAAGTTCGATAATCCTAAAGTAAATTATGGAAATTATATTAAAATAAAAACAAAAAATAAAACTAAAGTGTAAAATTTGAAAATTGACTACTCAGATGAATGGTAATTACAATGCAAATGTAAGATTACAGAAATTAAACTAAACTAAATCCAAACTTTCAAAAGTAAAATTGTGAAAATTAAACAAAGTTTTTGCTGTGTCGAAATGTTCAATCAAATTTAAGAAAGCAACCTTCCTCTTTACAATTAGTATATGGTTTGTGAAGAAATTGAAATCATTTGAAAATATATATATAAACTATTTGTGCCAAATAGGAGCAATCATATTCTTCACCCTCTTCCGAGTGTTATAAAAAATATTGACTAATCCAGAGTTTGATCCCTAATTCCGTGGTTAGGCTGGGATGATACCGACTGCCACTCCAGAGCTTCCACTACTCCCTCCCCTAAGGGCTAGTAATCTCCCATTAGTTTCCAATCAAATGAATAAAATTGGGGGTTTTAATCTGTCACCTTAAAATCACTAATTCTACATCCAACAAAAGTATATTTCTCTATTTTCTTGCACCCAATCCCATGGATGACATATAACATGGGCACCCTTCGTAAGTAATAGCGATGCACCAAACACACTCGAGTGTTTCATTTCATCATCTACGATCATCCAAACATGCTCGCCAGTGAATGAGTCAATTTGAGCCAATTTTGCCTTCGAAGCTGCAAGTAACAACTATTAGCTTGACCAAAGCTATCCAAGGCTTGAAATGTTGATCTACCTTTACCTTGGAAAAAGTCAAAGCCAAGCAAAATGACCCTAGCTACGTGCCCCTCAACACACGATGACAGGTCCTAGGTGCATGTCTAGACTACCAGATATTACAGACAGGCCGTAAGCTATCTCAAGTCATGCAAGTGGACTCCCTACACTCATGATATCAAAATTGATGCTAACAAGTAACTCCCCCTTTCTTAGAAATAAGATGAATTGGACTAACCCAAGCACTGTCAGAAATATGATAAAAAATTTCAACATCTAACCACTTTAAAATATTCTTCTTAACAACTTCTTTCATAATAGGTTTCAATCTCCTTTGAGGATCAGCCATAGGTTTATGATTTTCTACCATTAAATATTTATGCATATAGATTGAAGGGCTAATTCTTTTCATATCAGCTAATGTCCATCTAAAAGCTTTCTTATGATTTTTCAAAGTATCCATTAATTTTTTTAGCTTGATTTTTAAATAAATCTAATGTTATTGGAACAGTTAAATTTGATAAATTTTATAAAATAATTTGTACTTTAAATGAGTAGGGAGAATTTTCATCTCAAGTTTAGGAGGTTTTTCTATTGAAGGAGTCTGAGGTTTACTCTTTTTAGTAGTATCTAAAATCTCAAAATTTTCCTAAACATAATTTGAATCATTAGTATTTATCTCATTTAATTTATCTTAAAAGTCAACTTCATTTTATCATACAGTTCTTGTTGATGTATTTTAACTTCATGTTTTTGACGAAAATGGTTATTAATGAAATAATCCATAGTATCCATTTTGTAACAATATTATCTTTTTAAATCACTTGATACTCCATCAAATTTTACAAATTAAAGATAACTTCCTAGTCATTAACCCTCAAAGTCAACTCTCCTTTATGCACATCTATCATTGCTCATCCAGTCGCTTGGAGATGTTTTCTTAAAATGATAGGTATTTCTTTATCTTCCTCCATATCTAAATATATAAAATCCACAGGAAAGACAAATTTATCTACTTTTACTAGTACATCTTCTATATCCCCTCCTTTTACGATAAGTGATAGATCGACCAACTATGTGTAAGCTTAATGTATTGAATATAGACAATGACATGATGTTAACTCTAGCTCCTAAATCATATAATGCTTTTCCACAAAATTTGTCTACAATTGCACAAGGTAAAGTAAAGCTACCTGGATCCTTGAGTTTTTTTGGGAGCTTTTTTTGAATAATTGCATTGCATTCTTTACTTAGTGCAATAGTCTCATAATCTTCAAACTTGCTTTGTCTAAGTCACAGAAGAAATGGAGGTGACGGTCTCTCTAAATTGATCTTAGTTGGGGAGAGAGGGTTTCCTAAATCCTTAGGAACAATTTCTTTAGGTTTTTCAGTTTCTTTTTTCTCCACATCAACTTCAATCTCTTTTTGAATTCCAATTTTTATTTCCCTTTCAGTCCCACATTTAACGGCTTTAATTTGCTCTTCCTCTTTGTTCTTATCATTAAGATTTATTTCAAATTTATTAAGAAGTGTTCCCAAATGCCTATTGCTTAGTGCATTGGCAATTTTAATTCTCACTATTTATAATTGCAGCACTCTAAATCTGCAATTGGTTACACATGTGTAACACCACTTTTAATATTGACAATTTCTTTTCCTTAAATTTTTTGTTATTAAAGTTAGGAGGCTAAGAAGGTCTATAGTTAGTATTTCCCTAGTTGTTTCAATTTCTCAATTGGTTAGCTTGAATGATCCTACAATACTAATTTCCACAACCAGAATTAATATTCCAGATAAATTTGGGGTGGTTTTTCCAACCTAGGTTGTAATAGTTAGAGTATGGTTATTGGGTTTAATGTTACTTACATTTAAATTCTCTATTGATTGAGAACCAACCACCTGAACTAATGAATTTTCTTCAACTATATGAGGTGTTTGATAAAAGTACCAAATTGATCTATCATCAAAGATATTGTAGCAACTTAAGATGCCAATATAGAAATTGCAGCATTATCGTGAACACTAGATACTTTCTTAGGATTTACCCTTTCAAAGGGCCATTAAAAATTATTCATAGCCATCTCTTCAATTAGTGCATAAGATTCATCAAATGGTTTTACATTATTGAACCTCCAGTAGCAAAATCAAATATAGATCTAAGGGATCCTACTAACTCATTATAAAATTTTAGAATTATTAACTAGTCGACAAGTCATGATGTAGAAAATTTCTAAGGAGTTCTTTAAATCTTTCTCATGCTCGTATATTAACTCACTGATGCGGTTATTCATTGTTTTTAACTTTTGTAAATATTTCTTAATAGTGCAAAATACACACGACAACACTTATAATAAATATGCAATTCAATCCCAACAAAATTAACTTTAGTAAAAACAGTTTTATCTTTTAAAATTCTTAAACTGTCAATCTCATAATAATAACAGAAGTATTCATATCGCTAAAGTAATAAAGAGATCTAATGGAGTCCTAAGTATTGATCCCACAAGAAATTTGAAAATTCTTAAAACTATAATGTAAAACAAAAAATTCAAACTACAAAACTTAAGTACAAAATTTAAATCTAAAGTAATACTAATGGAGTCCTAAGTATTAATCCCATAACAAAGTTGAAAATTCTAAGAACTATAATGTAAAACACAAAATTCAAACTATAAAACTTAAGTACAAAATTTAAATCTAAAGTAGTGGAATGTATGCTAACATAAATGCAGTTAAAAGAACTAAGTTAACTAAACTGATTGCTAAACTTAAAAGTAAACTTATAAAAACTAAACAAATTTTTTACAATGAAGAGTTTAAATTTAAGAAAGTAGTCTTCCCCTTTACAATGAGTATATGCATTATGAAGAAATTAAAATCATTTTAGAAAAAATATATATAAGAAGTTGTATTGTTCCAAATAAGAGAAATCCAATTCTTTACCCTCTTTCAAGTGCATAAAAAACATTGGCTAATCCAAAGTTTGGTCCATAATTTCGTGGTTAGGTTGGGAAAATACCGGCTCTCACTCCAGAGCTCCTACTTTTCCGTTTCCTGAGGGCTAACAATCTCGCATTAGTTTCCAATCAACTAGATGAAATTAGGGATTTTAATCTATTGCCTTAAAATCTCCCATTCTTCATCCAATAAAGTATATTTATTTATTTATTTGCACTCAAGCCCATGAATTACATTCTCACCCATGGAATTAAATATAACTCTCACCATGCTGTAGAAGTCATAGCCCTTTCAGATCTTATGTTTCTGAACACATTTTAACATTTTAATCGGCCAAATCAAAATGTAAATGAATATCAGAGTTCTAATCATTGCAAAGTATTGACATTTAAAACCATTTAAAACAAAATCAATTCTTCACAAAACCATATCTCAAAGTAGGCAGAAAGATAAAGAATACTATTCAGAATTATGAAAAGAAAACAACATAACACAAATTTCAAATATAAAAATTGGTTCATAAAATAAAGAAATAAAAGACACAACTTATCTCACACTCCTTCCCAAGGAAATACCTAGAAATTCTTTTTAACAACTTTCCCGTTTTACAAACACTCTTAATTCTCTCTTGAAACTGTAATGAAGAAGAAATCTCTCACTTTCCCTCCCCTCTTACAACACTAAAAGAAAATCTCAGTCCTTCCCTCTCCCTCTCTTACTCGCCTATCTCTCTCTCTTCTCCATTGAACCTCTCTATACGCCACTCTCTTCTCTCTTTTCAACCCTAAATTCCTCACCTGTTAATTAGAAGTTTCCTCCTCTCAAAAGGAATTCAGATTACATTCTTAGGATTTACCCTTTCAAAGGGCCATTAAAAATTATTCATAGCCATCTCTTCAATTAATGCATAAGATTCATCAAATGGTTTTACATTAATGAACCTCCAGTAGCAAAATCAAATATAGATCTAAGGGATCCTACTAACTCATTATAAAATTTTAGAATTATAAACTAGTCGACAAGGCATGATGTAGACAATTTCTAAGGAGTTCTTTAAATCTTTCTCATGCTCGTATATTAACTCACTGATGCGGTTATTCGTTGTTTTTAACTTTTGTAAATATTTCTTAATATTGCAAAATACACATGACAACACTTATAATAAATATGCAATTCAATCCCAACAAAATTAACTTTAGTAGAAATAATTTTATCTTTTAAAATTCTTAAACTGTCAATGTCATAATAATAACACAAGTATTCATATCGCTCAAGTAATAAAAAGATCTAATGGAGTCCTAAGTATTGATCCCACAAGAAATTTGAAAATTCTGAAAACTATAATGTAAAACACAAAATTCAAACTACAAAACTGAAGTACAAAATTTAAATCTAAAATAATACTGATGGAGTCCTAAGTATCACTCCCACAGGAAAGTTGAAAATTCTAAAGACTATAATGTAAAACACAAAATTCAAACTACAAAACTGAAGTACAAAATTTAAATCTAAAATAATACTGATGGAGTCCTAAGTATCACTCCCACAGGAAAGTTGAAAATTCTAAAGACTATAATGTAAAACACAAAATTCAAACTACAAAACTGAAGTACAAAATTTAAATCTAAAATAATACTGATGGAGTCCTAAGTATCACTCCCACAGGAAAGTTGAAAATTCTAAAGACTATAATGTAAAACACAAAATTCAAACTACAAAACTGAAGTACAAAATTTAAATCTAAAATAATACTGATGGAGTCCTAAGTATCAATCCCACAGGAAAGTTGAAAATTCTAAAGACTATAATGTAAAACACAAAATTCAAACTACAAAACTGAAGTACAAAATTTAAATCTAAAATAATACTGATGGAGTCCTAAGTATCAATCCCACAGGAAAGTTGAAAATTCTAAAGACTATAATGTAAAACACAAAATTCAAACTACAAAACTGAAGTACAAAATTTAAATCTAAAATAATACTGATGGAGTCCTAAGTATCAATCCCACAGGAAAGTTGAAAATTCTAAAGACTATAATGTAAAACACAAAATTCAAACTACAAAACTGAAGTACAAAATTTAAATCTAAAATAATACTGATGGAGTCCTAAGTATCAATCCCACAGGAAAGTTGAAAATTCTAAAGACTATAATGTAAAACACAAAATTCAAACTACAAAACTGAAGTACAAAATTTAAATCTAAAATAATACTGATGGAGTCCTAAGTATCAATCCCACAGGAAAGTTGAAAATTCTAAAGACTATAATGTAAAACACAAAATTCAAACTACAAAACTGAAGTACAAAATTTAAATCTAAAATAATACTGATGGAGTCCTAAGTATCAATCCCACAGGAAAGTTGAAAATTCTAAAGACTATAATGTAAAACACAAAATTCAAACTACAAAACTGAAGTACAAAATTTAAATCTAAAATAATACTGATGGAGTCCTAAGTATCAATCCCACAGGAAAGTTGAAAATTCTAAAGACTATAATGTAAAACACAAAATTCAAACTACAAAACTGAAGTACAAAATTTAAATCTAAAATAATACTGATGGAGTCCTAAGTATCAATCCCACAGGAAAGTTGAAAATTCTAAAGACTATAATGTAAAACACAAAATTCAAACTACAAAACTGAAGTACAAAATTTAAATCTAAAATAATACTGATGGAGTCCTAAGTATCAATCCCACAGGAAAGTTGAAAATTCTAAAGACTATAATGTAAAACACAAAATTCAAACTACAAAACTGAAGTACAAAATTTAAATCTAAAATAATACTGATGGAGTCCTAAGTATCAATCCCACAGGAAAGTTGAAAATTCTAAAGACTATAATGTAAAACACAAAATTCAAACTACAAAACTGAAGTACAAAATTTAAATCTAAAATAATACTGATGGAGTCCTAAGTATCAATCCCACAGGAAAGTTGAAAATTCTAAAGACTATAATGTAAAACACAAAATTCAAACTACAAAACTGAAGTACAAAATTTAAATCTAAAATAATACTGATGGAGTCCTAAGTATCAATCCCACAGGAAAGTTGAAAATTCTAAAGACTATAATGTAAAACACAAAATTCAAACTACAAAACTGAAGTACAAAATTTAAATCTAAAATAATACTGATGGAGTCCTAAGTATCAATCCCACAGGAAAGTTGAAAATTCTAAAGACTATAATGTAAAACACAAAATTCAAACTACAAAACTGAAGTACAAAATTTAAATCTAAAATAATACTGATGGAGTCCTAAGTATCAATCCCACAGGAAAGTTGAAAATTCTAAAGACTATAATGTAAAACACAAAATTCAAACTACAAAACTGAAGTACAAAATTTAAATCTAAAATAATACTGATGGAGTCCTAAGTATCAATCCCACAGGAAAGTTGAAAATTCTAAAGACTATAATGTAAAACACAAAATTCAAACTACAAAACTGAAGTACAAAATTTAAATCTAAAATAATACTGATGGAGTCCTAAGTATCAATCCCACAGGAAAGTTGAAAATTCTAAAGACTATAATGTAAAACACAAAATTCAAACTACAAAACTGAAGTACAAAATTTAAATCTAAAATAATACTGATGGAGTCCTAAGTATCAATCCCACAGGAAAGTTGAAAATTCTAAAGACTATAATGTAAAACACAAAATTCAAACTACAAAACTGAAGTACAAAATTTAAATCTAAAATAATACTGATGGAGTCCTAAGTATCAATCCCACAGGAAAGTTGAAAATTCTAAAGACTATAATGTAAAACACAAAATTCAAACTACAAAACTGAAGTACAAAATTTAAATCTAAAATAATACTGATGGAGTCCTAAGTATCAATCCCACAGGAAAGTTGAAAATTCTAAAGACTATAATGTAAAACACAAAATTCAAACTACAAAACTGAAGTACAAAATTTAAATCTAAAATAATACTGATGGAGTCCTAAGTATCAATCCCACAGGAAAGTTGAAAATTCTAAAGACTATAATGTAAAACACAAAATTCAAACTACAAAACTGAAGTACAAAATTTAAATCTAAAATAATACTGATGGAGTCCTAAGTATCAATCCCACAGGAAAGTTGAAAATTCTAAAGACTATAATGTAAAACACAAAATTCAAACTACAAAACTGAAGTACAAAATTTAAATCTAAAATAATACTGATGGAGTCCTAAGTATCAATCCCACAGGAAAGTTGAAAATTCTAAAGACTATAATGTAAAACACAAAATTCAAACTACAAAACTGAAGTACAAAATTTAAATCTAAAATAATACTGATGGAGTCCTAAGTATCAATCCCACAGGAAAGTTGAAAATTCTAAAGACTATAATGTAAAACACAAAATTCAAACTACAAAACTGAAGTACAAAATTTAAATCTAAAATAATACTGATGGAGTCCTAAGTATCAATCCCACAGGAAAGTTGAAAATTCTAAAGACTATAATGTAAAACACAAAATTCAAACTACAAAACTGAAGTACAAAATTTAAATCTAAAATAATACTGATGGAGTCCTAAGTATCAATCCCACAGGAAAGCAAAATTAACTTTAGTCGAAATAATTTTATCTTTTAAAATTCTTAAATTGTCAATCCTATAATAATAACACAAGTATTCGTATCACTCAAGTAATAAATGAATCTAATGGAGTCCTAAGTATTGATCCCACAGGAAATTTGAAAATTCTGAAAACTATAATGTAAAACACAAAATTCAAACTACAAAAGTCAAACTACAAAACTTAATTACAAAATTTAAATCTAAAGTAATACTAATGGAGTCCTAAGTATCAATCCCACATGAAAGTTGAAAATTCTAAAAACTATAATGTAAAACACAAAATTCAAACTATAAAATATAAGTACAAAATTTAAATCTAAAGTAATGGAATGTATGCTAACTAAAATGCAGTTAAAAGAACTAAGTTAACTAAACTGATTGCTAAACTTAAAAGTAAACTTATAAAAACTAAACAAATTTTTTACAATGAAGAGTTTAAATTTAAGAAAGTAGTCTTCCCCTTTACAATGAGTATATGCATTATGAAGAAATTAAAATCATTTTAGAAAAAA
>NW_018233397.1:10967-36151 GCF_001263595.1 Phalaenopsis equestris
GTTTGGGTGGGGGGGATCCCGACTCTCACTCCAGAGCTCCTACTTTTTCGTTTTCTGAGGGCTAACAATCTCGCATTAGTTTCCAATCAACTAGATGAAATTAGGGATTTTAATCTATTACCTTAAAATCTCTCATTCTTCATCGAATAAAGTATATTTCTTTACTTATTTGCACTCAAGCCCATTAATTACATTCTCACTCATGGAATTAAATGTAACTCTCACCATGCTGTAGAAGTCATAGCCCTTTCGTCCAATAAAGTATATTTCCTTATTTAATTGCACTCAAGCCCATGAATTACATTCTCATCCATGGAATTAAATATAACTCTCACCATGCTGTAGAGATCATAGCCCTTTCAGATCTTATGTTTCTGAACACATTTTAACATTTTAATTGGCCAAATCAAAATGTAAATGAATATCAGAGTTCTAATCATTGCAAAGTATTGACATTTAAAACAATTAAAACAAAATCAATTCTTCACAAAACCATATCTCAAAGTCGGGAGAAAGATAAAGAATACTATTCAAAATTACGAAAAGGAAACAACAAAACACAAATTTTAAATATAAAAATAGGTTTATAAAATAAATAGATAAAAGACACAACTTATCTCACACTCCTTCCCAAGGAAATCCCTAGAAATTCTCTTTAACAACTTTCCCCTTTTACAAACAATCTTAATTCTCTTTTGAAAATGTAATGAAGAAGAAATCTCTCACTTTCCCACCCCTCTTACAACCCTAAAAGAAAATCTCCAAGTCCTTCCCTCTCTCTCTCTTACTCGCCTCTCTCTCTCTCTTCTCCACTGAACCTCTCTATACACCACTCTCTTCTCTCTTTTCAACCCTAAATTCCTCTCCTTTTAATTAGTAGTTTCCTCCTCTCAAAAGGAATTAAATTTCCTTCCAAATTTCTCTCCAAAGTCACACCTTTTGAATCCCAAAAGATAAGTCCATTCATTCAAGAGACATGACCCTTCATTAGAGAACCTCTTAAAGTGTCTAGACACATTGAATCTTTCCTCGAGGAGTTCAAAATAGTTGTAGCCTTCAAAATCCACTAAAAATTCATCTTGGACCTACTGAATTCATCAAGTATAGTTACTGGCGCTTCAGGCACCAATCTAGCACTTTAGACGCCAATGTGGCACTTCAGGCGCCAATCTGACGCTTTAGATGCCAATCTAGCGCTTCACACGCCAAGTTACTTAAGTCTCCATTGTTTTTGGGCTCTGGAGCTTCAGGCATCAATTCATGCGCTTCAAGCACCGCTTCTTTGAATAATGGTGCTTTAGGTGCCAAGTTTGACACTTTAGGTGCAAGTTGTTTATAAAGTGGCGCTTCAGGCGCCAGAACCACAAAATTTGCTATTTTGGCTACAAATTTCCTCATTTTTGCTACTTTTGCTACAAATGCCTAAAATTGATATACCTGCAACAAAAACATAAAAATACCTTTCTTTAAAGTACAGTATCTTTAAAAATAAGTAGAAAATGTATACTTAAAGTAACACATTATTTTGGTGTATTGAAATCCCCCAAACTTAAATGTTACTTGTCATCAAGTAACTCTTTTACTACATAAAAATATGACTTAGGATAAAGATTAACATATAAACTTATATACTTTAGTTTAATAAATAAAATAGTATGATTTAAGAAACACTTTTAATAACTTAGATTAAGTATAAGAATACTTTGTAATCAAATTTAAGGTTTATGAATCCCCATTCATTTCAAGAAGAATTGTAATTTGTTATACAAAGGAGACTTAGAATATCCATATGAAAAATAACTTTATAAGAAATTTATTATTAGGGAGCTAATAATCAAATACAAGTTTAGAAAATGTAAGAAAGCCTTTTCCTCAAGTTGATTTAAGTGAAAACCAATTTTTGATTAGGCATCTCCTCAAGCTTCTCCTTACATTCTTTTTTCTTTTCCTCTCTATTTTTTTCTCAGGATCATTTCAATCCTTTCCTTTTTTTTGTTCAAGTAAGGATTACTATATCTAGATAGCCTTTAATAATTTTAAACTTCTTTATCCTCTTCTTAAAGTTAAAACTTTTTACCTTTCTTCACTTTATAAATTTATATTAGTTTTGATGATTTTTCATAAAGTCTCATTCTTTTCTTCTTACATGAAATTCTAAGATTCTTAATACTTCAAAAATACAATTTCCTTTACTTTAAATAGAAAAACATAGTCTTATCCGTTCATACCAAATTTCTTTAACTTTAGAATTGTCATTCGTTATTAAAAACTATTACCTAAATTTACCATAATATTTACAAACATAAACATAGCCATTTAAAGTTAAATCTTAGTATCCCAAGTCATGTTAAATTAATTTTAATAATATAGTTAATTGAGGACAAATAAAATTTAGTTTACTTCTTTTTAAAAGAAACTTTTCTTTCCCCAAAACTTATGTTTTTAAGTAATTAAAAATGTTCAATACAAGTACAAAAAAAAAATTAGGTAAAAGAAAAAAGTAAAGCATAAAAATAAAAACTAACTTATAGAGGATTTCTGAATATGAAACTGAGCTTAGGTATACAACAGATGCTAACTTTAAAAATACGGGTTTTAAAGCATTAAATGAAACACAACATATTTCAAAGGATTTGCTAAGAATTTAAAACATAAATAAAAACTAAAAATAAGTAAAAATGTAAAAAAATAAAAATATAAAATTTATATTACAATTAAGTCCATATTACAATATTAAAATGAAATTTCATATTACAATATTTTAAAGAAAAAAATAATAAAAAATTAAAGTAAAAACAAACATAGCAAACTCCTAAAATATCAATCATTATCTTCTTCCTCATCATCATCATCATCATCATCGTCTTCTTCTTCTTCTTGTTCATGATTTGATATATAAGGAGTAAAACTGGGGCAAGTTGGAAATTTGACATTATAATCACCCCTTCGATATCTAGTCATGGCCTCCTTATATGTTATATCATATTGCACTCTTCTCTACTGATTTTCATCATTATATCCATTCCTTACTTCAATTCCTCCAATCCTATTTTGCAAATTTACAATATCAATTTGTTGCATCATAAGCTGCTCTATGATGTTTTCAAGTGAAGTAGATCTAGAAGTAGATGGTCCTGCAGCAGATTTTGAGGGTCAATAACTTCCTCCACTCTTGGATTCAACAAATGATTTAAATATTTGGACTGTGTGTTTCCCAATGGGTTTTGTTGTTGTAGCTTTTCTTCATTTCTACCAAACTCTACTCCTGATTGTTCATATAGGCTTCCAAGGAAGAAGCACCTTTTTCCAACTTTTTGGCATTGGCTCCTGTTTCCAACAAAATTTAGGTCCATAGGCTTCCAAGGAAGAAGCACCTTTTCCCAACTTTCATAAGGCACTTGCAATTGACTATAGAGTAGAAAGATAGTAGATGGATGTCCCAGTCCAATAGTTGATTCATTGATAATCAAACCCAAAATAGATTTCATAATTATTGCACCCACATCGAAAGGTTTTCTAGTTTGAATACAATCATACGAAATAACACTCTCTTTTATCACCTTACTGATTTTCATAGTAAGAAATAGTTTTGATGCAATAAAGAAATGCCACACCTTAGATGTAGGATTCAACAATGATGAAGAAAAATCACATTTCCATTATCTTGAGTCTCCCAATTTGCACCTTCATCAGTAAGAAATCGATAAAGTTTGTTCATATTTTTTCTTAAAGAGGAAAAATTTATGTAGTGGGAAAGAGGTACACTTTAAATCATAAACATATTGATTATTCTTGAAGGAGTGAATTGTATACACCAGTCTCTCATGTAGACAATTCCTTGGTTGATTCCATGAAGATTTGCATAAAACTCTTTCACCACAATGACAACTACGATGGCAGTAGTATAAAAAAGCACTTCCTAGCATCTCTGTGCAATAATCTCCTCCACTCGAGTATTCAGTGTGTTGAATCCTTGATTCACAAATCCCCTTTTCTTGATTAGTCTCTTTCTTGATTAGTCTCTTTACTTTATCACAAGAGCTCGATCATATAACTTCTGCGTCGAAACTGACAAACTTTGTTCGGTTGAAATTTCCATATCTCACAGTATTCTTAGACTAGAAAGCTATTGGATTTGAAAAGTGTTGACACTTCCCTCGTCTTCTCCTCTAAAATAGGTTTAGGAATAGTTTTTAGGGAGTTATTAGAACAAACACATTAAAAACTACCAAAAATTGCTTTTTGAAATGTTTTAAGTCGTTCCAGTCTTCGTGACACTTCTGACATCGATCTTGACGCTTAACATGCCAGTTCTCTGGAAAATGACATCTCAGGTGCCGGTTCCAAAATTTGCACTATTTCGTTCTAAATCCAATTAATTATTAAATCTTCCAAAGACTTGGGTAAATAAAGATGTTTTTACATATTTTATCAATTTTAAGTTTCTCAAATACACAGAATTCATAAAACTACAAATATTTATTCAATACTCCAAACTAAAATAAATAAGCAAAATAAATAACAATAAATATGGGTTGCCTCCCATAAAACGTTTGGTTTAATATCATCAGTCTTACATTCCCAGTCTTTACTCTAGTTGGCCCAACATTAAAATATCTTTAAAAGCTGGCTTATGACCATCACAATATGGTTTTAGTCTATGATCGTTCACTTTAAATATCTTTATAGTCTTAGGATCTTCGATATGAACAACCTCATAGGGATAAACTCTTACATATGTGAATGACCCTACCCACCTAGACTTCAATTTTCTAGGAAATAATTTTAATCTTGTATTATATAATAAAACTTCTTATTCGGGCTCAAATTCTTTTTTTATTATTTTTCAATCATGCCATTCTTTCATTTTGACCTTATATATTCTAACATTATCATAAGATTCGTTCTTAATTTCCTCATGCTCATTCAATTGTAATAATCTTTTTTCACCAGCATCTTTTAAATTGAAATTAAGCTCCTTAATAGCCCACTAGGCTTAAAGCTCTAATTCTATTTTTAAGTGACAAGTCTTCCCAATAATTAATTAGTGTGGGGACATTTCTATAGGTGTCTTATAAGCTATCATGTAAGCCCATAACGCAGTATCTAATCTAACAAACCAATCCATTTTATTATGATTCACAGTTTTTCCCAAAAAACTTTAGATTTTACAATTAGAAACTTCTGTTAGACCACTAGTCTAGAATGATAAGTAGTTGCAATCCTATGCATAATAATATATTTTTCCATTAACTTTGCAATTCTTGCATTCCTAAAATAAGATCCTCCATTAATAATGATTATTCTCAGCATTCCATATCTTGTAAAAATATTTTGATTAAAAATTTTGAAACACTCTAAACATCACATCAAGGTAAGGTGATTGCTTCAATTTATTTTGATATATAATCCACTGCAATCAATATATATACATTTCCAAATTAATGTACAAATGGTCTCATAAAATCCAATCCCCAAACGTCAAAAATTTTAACTTCAAAGTTAAAATTTAGAGGCATCTCATTTCTTTTTGAAATATTATCAACTCTTTCACATCGATCACATGCTTTTATATGTATATTAACATCTCTAAATAGAGTAGGCCAATAAAGTACATATTGTAAAATTTTGTGAACAGTTCCATCACTCCCAAAATGATCTCTAAATTCAGAATCATGAATTTTTTGGATAATTTTTTGAATTTATTTATAAGGTACACATCTTCTCATAATTAAAGCTTTGCATTATTTATAAAAATAGGGATCATCCCAAAAGTAAAATTTTACATCTTGAATGAACTTCTTTTCTTATTATTTTTTCAGTCCATATCATAAAATACCACTAACAATATAATTCACAATATCAACATACAATGGTATTTCTCATCCTTTAACAGTATAAAGTTGTTCATCGGGAAAAGTTTCAGGGAAAAGTTTCATAAAAGTTTCATAAATTTCTTTTTCTAAATCAAGTGTTTCTTTCTAATCCATCCTAGATAGATGATCAGCATATAGATTATCGGTTCCTTTCTTATTGAAAACCACAGAATCAAATCCTTTCATCATAATTACTCATCTAATTAATCTTCGTTTTACTTCCTTTATTTGCATCAGATATTTAATAACTGAGTGCTTAGTATGCACAACACATTTAGCTCCAATTAAATATGAACTAAACTTATCAAAAACAAAAATAATAACTAATAACTCTCTTTAAGTAGTTGTGTAATTAATTTGAACATCATTAAGAGTCTTACTAGCATAATATACAACTTTAAAATTCTTGTCAGATCTTTGTCCTAAAACAGCTCCAATTGCATAATCACATGCATCACACATTAGTTCATAAGGTTTCTCCCAATCAGGTGAAATAATTATAGGCGCTGTGAACAATTATTCCTTCAAAGTTTCAAAGGCTTTAAGGCACTTTAGGTTAAAATCAAATTTTGTATCTTTTTCTATAAGTTGGCACAAAGGCTTCATAATTTTTGAAAATTCTTGAATATATCACCAGTAAGATCGAGCATGTCCTTAAAAACTCCTAACTCCTTTTACAGTAGTAGGTGGTGGTAGGTTGGATATAACCTGTAGTTTTTAAGGATCTAGTTCGATGCCATTTTCTGAAATTTTATGACTAAGTACAAATCCTCCTGTAATCATGAATTGATATTTTTCCCAGCTTAAAACTAGATTCACCTTTTCACATCTTTCTTGAAATTTCTCTAAATGATTTAGACATGTTTCAAGTTAAGTTCCAAACATAAAAAATTGTCCATAAAGACTTTGATCCCATTTTCAATTAAAAAACTGAAAATGGACATCATACATCTTTGAAAGGTTCCAGGTGCGTTACGTAATCCAAAGGGCATTCGTTGAAAAGTAAAAGTCCCATAAGGAATATTAAACATTATTTTCTCTTGACCCTCTAAAGCAATAGGTATTTGATTATAATCGGTATATCCATATAGAAAGTAAAAATATCTATGCCCAGTCAGTCTTTCCAACATCAAGACTAAAAAGGGTAAAAGAAAGTGATCCTTCTTGGTGGTCGAATTTAATTTACTATAATCTATGCATATTTGACATCTAGTGACTTATCTTGTTGGTATAAATTCGTTATTCTCATTTGTCACAACAGTCACACCTCCTTTCCTTGGAACAGAATGAATTAAACTCACCCAAGAACTGTCTGAAATAGGATATATTATTCCAACATCTAACGATTTTAAAACCTCTTTCTTGACAACTTATTACATCATAAGGTTCAATATCCTTTGAGGATCAACTCTTGGTTCATGATGATCTTCCAATTAAATTCTATGCATACAAACTAAAGGACTGATTCTTTTAATATCAGCTAATGTCCATCGAAATACTTTCTTATATCTTCTTAAAGTTTCCAAAAACCTTTTTTCTTGCGTATTAGTTAATTCTGAGGATACAATAACAGGTAATGTGAATAAATCTCCTTAAAATGCATACTTTAAATGTGTAGGAAGTGTTTCTATTTCTAGTTCAGGAGGTTTCTCTATAGATGAAATCAAATTTTTATTATTATTTGTAGGATCTAACATTTTAAATTGTTCCTAAACATAATCCAAGTTTTCATTATTAACTTCCACAGATTTATCTTGAATTTTATCCTCATCCTCATATTCCAAATATTCTTTTTCAGTTTTTTTTTAAATATCTTCTTTTTTTTTAAATATCTTCATGTATTATTCAGGGCTTAAATAGTCGATTATATTCTGAAGCATTCAATATCTCATTTTTTTGTAGGATATCTCAATGATTTTGCAATATTAAACATAATCTCTTGATCACTAACTCTCATAGTTAGTTCTCCTTTTTGCACATCTATCAAAGCTCTTCTAGTGGCAATAAATGGTCTTCCTAAAATGATAGGAATTTCCTTATCTTCCTCCATATCTAATACCATAAAATCCACATGAAAGATAAATTTATCAACTTTACCAAAACATTTTGTATAACTCCTTTAGTGTAGGTAATCGAACGATCAACTAACTAAAGAGCTACTGTTGTAGGTGAAATATATCCTAAACCCATCCATGTGAAAATTGATAGAGGCATAAGATTAATCTTGGCTCCTAAATGACATAAAGCTTTTCCAAAAAATATTTTGCCAATTGGGCAAGGAATGGTAAAACCACCAGGATCTTTATTTTTTTCAAGAAGCTTTTTCTGAATTATAGTGCTACACTCTTCACTAAGTGCAAGTATTTTATTATCCATAAATCTTCTTTTCTTATTAAGTATATCCTTCATAAGGTTCACATAGCTTGACATTTTTTCCAAAACTTCAACAGTAAGGTTCACATAGCTTGACATTTTTTCCAAGGCTTCAACAAATGCAACGTTATGGTTAATTTCTTCAATATCTCCAAGAATTTTGAAAATTGGTTCTTTCTTTTTTTACTTCAATCATTGAGAAAATTGAGGTGGTTGTCTTTCTATATTAATTTTTATTGGTTTGATAGGACATTCTGACTCAAAATGAAAATCTTCATCAGATTTTTCATTTTCCACCTCATCTTTTTCAACTTCAACTTCATTTGGAACTTTGGTTTCCAATTCTTTTCCACTTTTTAGTTTAGTAGCTATACTTTGTTTTTTGTTCTGATCTTTAGGAATTACTTCAACATTACTATGCAACATTCCTGGAGGTCTATTGCTAAGTGCAGTAGCAGTGCATCCTAACTAAATTTCCATGTTTCTAATTGCAGTTCATTGACTTTGCAATTGACTTCCAATTTGTAATATTAATGTTTTCATTGAAAATTTCTTCTCCTTACTTTACATATTATTATTAAAATCTGTAGGGTAATAAGGTTTATAAGTTGGATTTCCTTGATTGTTGGAGTTTCCCAATGGGTTTGCAACATTGTTCCCACATTGTGGATTTGAGACATTAGAGTTATTGTTACTCCAAAAGAAATTTAGATGATTTTTCCAACCAAGATTATAATAATTGGCATAAGGATTGTTAGACTGATTATTTATTGTATTTAAAGTCTCATAAGAAGATTGAGATTCTATCATTTATCCCGACGATTTTTCTTCAAGCACAAGTGGTGTCTGAGAATAATTTATTCCATATTGATCAATCTTCTTTGATTTAACAGCTATTTAGGTAGCCGATATAAATATTGCATCAGAATCATGAATACTAGCTACTCTTTTTGGATTTACCCTTTCAGAGGGCCATTGAAAATTATTAGTAGTCATTTCTTCAATTAATGAATATGCTTCATCAACTGGTTTTGACATTAATGATCCACTAGCTACAGCATCAATTATCGATCTAAGAGACCGAACCAATCCATTATAAAAAGTTTGAATTATTAACTAATATAGTAACGCATGGTGTGGACATTTTATAAGGAGACATTTAAATCTTTCCCACGCTTCATAAAATGATTCCCCTTCAAACTGACAAAAAGATGTAATTTCATTTCTAAGCTTAGTAGTTTTTTATGATGGGAAATATTTAGATAAATTTTTTGTGATAATTTTCCACAAGTTTTGATAGATATAGGTGCTCAAGAGTTTAATCTCATTTTAGCTTTATCCCTTAATCGAAAAGGAAAAAGTCTAAGTCTGACAACATCGTTCGACACTCCATCATACTTAAATGTAGCATACAATTCTAGAAAACTAGCAAGGTATAAGTTAGGATCTTCAGTTGGTCCCAAACTAATTATTTTGTACCATTTGGATACAAGCAGGTTTAAGCTCAATTGAATTGGCAGCTACAGTAGGGTTTTATATACTCAAATGAATTTCATCTACTTTAGGATTAGCATAATCTCTTAAATGTCTCTGATGATGTTAATTTTTAGAATTACTTGAGTTGCATGCCATTCTGCAAGATTTATTTATTTCTTTTTGTTATTTTTTATGTTTTCTACTAGTTATTTCTAACTCTGAATTGTAAGGTACTAAATTTTCAAATCTTAAACTACGCATAAACAAACACAATAAGCAATTAAAGTAAGCAAAAACATAAAAATATGAAAATATTCAAAGTAAACTACAAACATTTTTTTCATTTCAAATAAAATGTTTTAAATTATAAAATAATTTACTATTACTTCTCCGGCAATGACTCCAAAAACTTGATGCGGGGTATTTTGTTGTGTGTAGCTTTTGCAAATATTTTTCAATATTATAAAATACACATGACAGCACTTATAATAAATATGCAATTCAATCTCAATAAAAATAAATTTAGTAAAAATAATTTTATCAATTAAAATCTTAAAACTTCAAACCCCATAATAATATCGCAAGTATACATATCACTCAAGTAATGAAGGGCTCTAATGGAGTCCTAAGTATCAATCCCACAGGGAAGTTGGAAATTCCGATAACTATAATGTAAAACACAAAATTCAAACTATAAAACTTAAGTACAAAATTTAGATATAAAACAACTGAATGTATGCTAACTAAAATATAGTTAAAAGAACTAAGTTAGCTAAACTGATTTCTAAACATCAAAAATAGAATTATAAAAACTAAACAAAGTTTTGCGATAAAGAGTTTAAATTTAAGAAAGAATCATTCCTCTTTACAATGAGTATATTATTTGTGCAGAAATAAAAATCATTTAATATATATATATATATAAACTATTTTGTGCTAAATAGAAGCAATCATATTCTTTACCCTCTTCCAAGTGCCATAAAAAAATTGACTAATTTAGAGTTTGGTCCTTAATTACGTGGTTAGGCTGGGATGATAATGACTAATTGGGGATTTTAATCTGTCACCTTAAAATCTCTAATTCTTCATATAATAAAGTATATTTCCCTATATATTTGCACTCAAAACTCATGGATTACAATCTCACCCATGGAATTAAATGTGGCTCTCACCATGTTGTAGAAATCTACGTTTTTTATTGGGTTCTGGCGCTTCAGGCACCGTCTCTCTGTATAATAGTGCTTCAGGTGCCAAGTCTGCGGCTTCTGGATCTAACTTTCTATAAAGTGGTGCTTCAGGCACCAATCTAGCGCCTCAAGCACCAGAATCACAAAATTTGCTATTTTAGCTCTAAATTTCCTCCTTTTTGTTACTTTTGCTCCAAATACCTAAAATTGATATATTTGCAATAAAAACATGAAAATATCATTCTTTAAAATGCAATATCACAAAAAATAAGCATAAAATATATACTTAAAATAACACATTAATTTGGTATATCACTCACATTTGGTGTATCACTCACCATCATATTGAGTAAAAGAGGTAATATGATTCCTAAGCTTAACAATTTTTTAAGGTGGAAAATACTTATCTAAGAATTTTTGTGCTAACTCCCCCCCAAGTTTTAATAGATTGAGGTGCTAAAGAATTTAACAAATTTTGAGCTTTACCCCTTAAAGAAAAAAAAAAGTTTAAGCCTAACAGCGCCATTTGATACATCATCGTATTTAAATATAACACATAATCCTAGAAAGCTTGCAAGGTGTAACTTTAGATCGTCAAGCGGTGCTCCCCCAAAGTGATTGTTTTGTACCATTTGTATAATAGTAGGTTTATGTTCCAATGAGTTAGCCGCTACAACAAGGGTTTGTTTGCTTAAGTGAATTTTATCTGTTGTAAGTTTTGCATAGTCTCTTAAAGGTTTATTACAATATTGAATTTCATTTTCAACATTTTGATTATCAAAGTTATTTTACAATTTTTTAGCCATTTCTTGCAAATTATGAAGTTATTTTTGTTTTGTTTTTTATTTTTCTAATGGTTCGTTCTAACTAAGAGTCGTATGTCACTAAACCTTCAGATTCCAAACTATACATGCAAAACTAAAAGTTCAGAAAAATAAATAAATTAAAATACTTAAAATGATTTTTTTTATTTTTCTTTAATTTTTTGGTTTTTTTAATAATTTGTATTAAATAAGTAAATCTTGATAAAAGAAAATAAAATATAATCCTCCCAAAATAAATATATATCCAAATAAAAATTATTAAGCCTAAAATTTCAGTTAATTCCTCTCCAATGGCGCCAAAAACTTGACCCGACCGGCAATTACATAATTTTTTTAAGTCATGAATAATATCATAAATCTTGACCCAATTTATATCAAGCGATTAGTAAGGAAAATAAATTTGTGATGAAAGTGATTAATGACCTTACACACTATGGTTATTATGCAAGTATATGTATCGTTTCAAGTAATATAGAGTTTTTTTTAAAAACCCCAGTATCGAACCCCCAAGGAATAAGGAAATTACTATGTTAGAAATATTTCTACTTAAACTATAAACTAAATTTAAAGAAGATTAATATCAAACTGTTTGTAAAAAAAAGTGTAACTAAAATTGCTACCTCTAATTAAAACTAAAAATTAAATGATATATTTCTGAATTAACAGATTATATAAGGAAATGTGATTATAATATAATGTCTTTCCCTTTGTAAAGAGATTGTAATTAATGTAGGAATCAAATGCTTATTGATGAAAACAAGTTATTCTGACAAATAGAATATACTTATTATTTACCATCTCCGGAGTGCATAAAGAACATTCGCTAATCCCAATTAAATTCTCGATTGTATGGTATTGTTGAGTATATTCTAGCCTCTCACTTCAAGATTACCCACCGTGCCCTCTCTATAGGACCTACCAGAGACTCAAGTTCTAAATTAAGTCCAAATTAATAAAGGATATAGCCTGTCACCCTATAATCATTAGTTCTGCGTCCATCAAATCTTATCTCCCTATCTATTTGCACTACCCGTAGGATTTGGCATCCCCTTCCTCCAAAGTGAAGTGTGACACTCATTAGTTAGTGAATCGTAGTCGGTGGAGATTTCATTAGTTGGTGAAATTAAATTTTGCAATGAATTTTGATATCACAAATGAACGATTTGCAAAGAAAATGAAAAACCGGTGGAAATATCATCATAAATTGTTGGAATAAAAGAAACCTTCAAAACATTCTAATCCCATACATGATCACTTCTTATTGCAAGGAGAAAGAGAAGAAAAATACTCAAAAACAATGGGGATACCAAAACAAAACATTATATATATAAAAACCAAGTTTACAGAATAAATTTTTAACAAAAGTACAAATACTTATCACAAACTCTTACCCAAACAATCCTCTTAAGTTTCCTAACTGAACTTAACTCCACAAGACTCGACAAACACTCACAATCACCAAACTATCCCCATGGTGGCCACCCACCACTATGGCGGCCTAACCTACCCAAAAATGACTTTTTTCTCCTATTTTCCTCCTTATGGACTAGTAGAAATTTCTTCTATATATAGAGCTCTAAAAATAACCAAGAGTTAGTTACGACAACTTCTCAAAATTTGTTCAAATTCAATAAGTATAAGCATAACTGTTTTTGGCACCTAGGTTGCAAACTGTCGCTCCTACGCCCGACTTTCTAAAATGCTTTGGTGCCTAGGCATCAGGTCAAATTTTTGTCCTCTAGCTTCAATTCACCCATTTTTACTCCCTTTTAGCTTCTTTTTCTCTTAAACTCCATTTCTTGTACCTGAAATCAATAACACAAAATAACTTTCATTAAAGCATAATATCCTTAAAAATAAGCATGAAATGCATAGATAAAAATTGGTAATTTTAAGGCATGTCAAAAACTTTCATTTGAATGTCGTTGGATGGCCCACCAGGATGGACCTTCTTACTACTGGTCGTAAGAACACCTTCAATGAGGAAAGACCAAAGATCTAGAAAAGGAGATAATGTAAGAGTAATGGTCATTAGTAACAGCCTATTAATAGGATGATAGTGCAAGAAAATCTTAAGAGTTTGATTATTAAATATTGATCATTAACTAAAAGAATTTAATATATCATTAATTGAAGCATTTATGTTTTGGTTTTCATTGCAGTTGTCTGTTTTAAGAAGAAAAAAAAATAGGGGAACTAAAATGTATTATAGGATTGCGAAATTTGAGGGCTTCACTGTCAAATTATATAAAGATCCAGTCAAACATTGACTTACTTTATTGAAGTAAAATAAAGGCTATGTCAACAGAGAAGATAAGTCACTCCCTTCAGTAGGCTAGCTGATCAACATAACAAGCCGAACGAGGGACTAAGTTGAAAGAAAGATAACCTTGTGCCTAGTTGAAGGATGATTCTACATCAAGCCAAACGAAAGGCAACCCATTATTGAACAAATGAGGAGACAAATTTAAGACTAAGGAAAGGTCACGAATATGCTTGATTGAAAGTTTTGACATCATCCACATGAGATTCGCTCAATCATCACCAAACATATTCACATGTACTGACCGAAAGTCAACATGATCGACCATTAAATTTTTTATTTATATATGTATATGTTGTACGAAATGACCTTAATACCCCTATGATCCTTTGTATAGATACGGGTCAAAGATGTAATTATGTACTCTGGATATCTTAAATACCTATAAATAGGAGACCATTCAATGAAGAAAAGTTCTAGATGCTCTCAGTTTTTAACTGTTCACTTCCTTTTTTTCTTCTTACCTTCTTTTTTTCGTATGCCTTATATCTTTGGCGTGATTTCACAAACACTTTAGGATTCAACACTATGCCGTAAGAAATGTCTTGTAATGACGATTGATGTTTTTCTTCTTACCTTCTTTTTTTCGTATGCCGTAAGAAATGTCTTGTAATGACGATTGATGAAGGACAGTGAAAAAGGTTATCAATGTTAGTTGATAATGGCCAAGCAGAAAAAAAACAACCAATGATTATTGATATTAGCTATAGATAGACAATGTTGAATGCCAATATAAAAAAGTAATCAATAAAAGGTTATCAATGACGGGCGGGGTGTGTTGGGGATTAATTTGGACGCTTGATATTCTAGTGAAGGCTAGACCAAGTTACAAATGGTGATCTTGGTGCTTTGGATTTCCTCAAGTTTAGGAATTATTAAACAGTAATTCTTTTGAAATCTGCAAAAATATGAACTATTTATAGCTAGATTTCTAGAAGGGTGATCTTCTTATTTTTGGACGTGAGAATATTTCGACTCATCAGATTCCCTTCATTAAGATGCTCATTTAAACTCTAAACACACAAAATTCAGAGGACGTTTGACCTCCTAAATGACAATAAATTTTGTATTATGGTTATGATCAGCATATTATTACACTTATTTGGACTTAGAAGTGCTATAAGTATGGTTCCGTTTGTTCCATCGAATCAAACAAAATTGACTACTAATTTGTTCAAAAATGAGTGCAGAAGATGACATCGAAACATGCGTGGTGTTTTAGCTTGAAAAAGAAAGAGAGAGAGAGAAGAATACTTTTCATATAGTCATGTTTTAGCTTCTCTTAGGATGGCTATTTAAAAAAACAAAATACATGCGTAGTTCACAAGTCGTGAGGAGTGATTCATGGATTTTTCTCATATATTTTTATATATTTAAATAAATGTTTTCCAGTTAAGAAAATGATATAAATATGCTATATGCTTAAAGTCAACAAAATTTTATAATAATATGCATTGTTTGAATAAATTTTATTAAATCATTAGATGTTTACAGTTTGCC
The DNA here is from genome assembly GCF_001263595.1 of Phalaenopsis equestris. Lineage (NCBI taxonomy): Eukaryota > Viridiplantae > Streptophyta > Magnoliopsida > Asparagales > Orchidaceae > Phalaenopsis > Phalaenopsis equestris. The sequence goes on from NW_018233397.1 coordinate 26,527, forward strand.
AATTATATGTATAGTTGGAGAGAAAGAGAGACAGAAGAAGACGATACATATTCTCTTCCAGTCATTTTAATCAACTCATTTGATGAGATAAAAAGAGGCAATTTCTCTTGGCTCCTTATTAGTTTAGTGAAATGGTGGAAAACACGTAGTCTATTAAAGATTCCTACCCTCTCGCCAACACAATGCCTGCATCCTTTCTACTATTGTTTATTATTAAGTTTGCATAGAAATTTAATTAATCTCTCTCTCTCTCTCTCTCTACTTCTGTCAGAATTTTATTTTTATTTTGTTTCTCATATGTCTGGTTTCACCAAACACGTACATGGTTTAACGTTTAAAATGATAATAGCAAAGTTGACCGTTAGGAGAAGAGAAATATTGGAGAAGCACCCCTAGAGCTCCTCCTATGTGAAGCTTTACTAGAAATATTGGAGAAGCACCCCTTCCTATGTGAAGCTTTACTAGATTCAATTGACAATTTAACACATACAAATACATACCACATAGTACCTTTCTATTCACAATCTAATTCCTAGAAAAATGATATTTAATTTATCATAATTTGGTGTCATAAAATTAAGCATCAGAATATGCATTGCACTTTTTAAAAATTTGCAATAGCAGTGGTGTTTTTTTAATGTGACATTAAAAATTTGATTATTATGTAAGTAGATATTAAAGTCTTGGTGTTAGACACGTAGATATATAATAATTATGTGGTTTCTAGGAAGATGAATTTTTTTTAGGACTTTACATAGTTAAACCCTTGTTCTTGTGTTAACCATTCAAAATTTAATTTTTACATACAACCACCTGATTCCTATATCTTCAGCTTAGGTTGGTGATTTGTACTTAAAAATTGAAAGTAGTTGATATGCTGTACATAGGAATTGGTTGGTATGTAACTCTCTCTCTCTCTCTCTCTCTCTTTGTTCGGTATATGTTTTTGGGAGATAAAGAGCAGAAAATATTAACTTACGATATAATTCATTATGAGTGGAATTTAGAAGATTATAAATATCACATAAAACAATCAGTTTCTTTCAAATTATGCATTTAAGAAAACCATATATCAATATAAAATTTGCAAAAATTAATGTAAAAAAATAAAATTTTCTTTTAAAAAGGAAGTTTGCAGCCTTCAATTTTATTTTTTTCATCATTAATTCTTATTTTCGATTTCTTTTTCCTTAAATTTTTTTTTTTGTTTTACACTTGGCATAATCACAAACCAAGGAGTTGATTCATGAGACACAGGATCTTCCATGCCAAATCTTCAAGAGAAACAAAATTAAAGTGTGGAAGCATACCGTGATTTCCTGCGATTATGGGTTGTTGTCTTTCAAATTGATGTATGTTGCTTAATCTTTTCTGTCGATAGAATTTCAGATAACATGAAATCTCTCTCTCTCTTGGAAAAGTAAAGAGACACTTACTCAAATGAAATAGAGACTATTACACTTTAAGATAACTACTCATGGGTAGTTATTTCCTACATATTTGCACTTCCAATTTTGCCCACCAAAAAATTTAAAATTACAAATAGGTCTTTACACAGATTTTTTACCATATTTTATAACTTTAATACCCATAAGCCTATACTTTATTAGATAGCATTAGATAGGCTTAACTTAAAAATAACATAAATAAAAAATTTATCTACATAAGTTCGCCCACATAAAATAATTATTAATATATTTTTCTAACACTCTCCCACTTGGGCGACATATACTACCTTATAATTTTTTTTACTTTAGTGAGCTCAAACTTTACCATCATGTCTAAGGGTATTATTTCACAGGCTCATCCATTAATTATATCAATATAGGACCAAAGAAACCTTCATCACAAAATATAACATGACTAGACCCATCAATGATGAAATATATCAATACAACCAATTGACATAGCTCAAATATGGATGTGAAACATGAAACTTACATTCAATATGATCTACACATTCCTATTTCAAGCTATTCCAAATTTGAAACTTTAAATGGGTCAAAACCAAATCAAAACCAGAGTGAAAACTGTACTAAGTTCATTATTTCTACATAAAAAGTGCAATAAAAGAAAAAAACATCCAAATTCAAACTCCCACTAAAATAATATATTATCAAGTAATATACTTATAAAAAAATATTGCGTGGAGTTCCTTTGGTGAGTCAATCTATAATCACAGAGTTTGTGCCAGTATGCTCTATAAATATTTGAACACTATGAACTTTCTCTTTAACAACAAGATATTTAATCATAATATGTCATGATTTCAAAGAGTGTCTGTTGTTATTGGAATACACAACTAAAAATATATTATTAAAGAATAATTTAAGTGGCCTTTCCTTTCTTTTCATTATTTTTTCTGTAGTGACAAAATTTTGCATTCAAATTCCATAATTGAATGTTTCATAACAAGCTACAAACTCTGTTGTCATAGTGGAAGAAGTTATTGGTGGCTGCTTGTCACTCCTTTATGAAATAGCTCCTCTAACAAGCAGATAAATATAGCCCGAAGTGAATCGACGACTATCATGACATCCCCCAAAATCTGAGTATGAGTAACTAATGATTGAAAGTTGGCCTAAACTTTTATACATGAGCATGTAATCCTTCATTCTTTGTAAATACTGCATAACCTGTTTTATTGCTTTCAAGTGATTTATTTCAGGATTGCTCAGATGTCAGCTCAAAATCCCAATAATGTATGCTACATTCAAACGTGTGCAAATTTGATCATACATTAGACTTCTAACAACTGATGCATAATATTTTACATTCCCTTAGCCTCAAAGTCGCTTTAAGGAAACTCACTTAAGGTTATTTTATCTCCTTTAACAAAAAGATGTCTCCTAGTTACAATTTTTGCATGCTAAATCTTATAAGAACATTTTCTATATAACTCTTTTGTAATAACTAATAGTTATCATGAGAACCACGTCAATGTGTTTTATTTCCTAACACAAAAATGGTGTCACTAAGATCTTTCATTTTGAAAACATCATGATACAAATCTCTTACTTTCGTGTAATATGCATATATCATTAGTGGCAAACAATATATCTTCAACATACAATACCGATAAAATGCACTTACTCCCACTGAACATATGATATACAAAATTATTTACAGTATTCATGTCCAAACCAAATGAAATTATTACTTGATGAAATTTGTGATACCACTGACAAGAAACTTGCTTAAACCCATAAGCGGATTTATTTAATTTACAAACTATCTTCTTTGCATCTCCCGACATAAGATATTAGTGTTTCATCATATAAATTTTTTTCATTAATGCCAACATTTAAAAATGTTATCTTAACATCCGTCTGATGCAACTCAAGATCAAGATATGCTACAAGTTCTATCATTATCCTAAAAAGGTCTTTCATACAAACCATATAGAAAGACTATTTATAGTTGATGCCTTCCTTTTAAAGAAAGCCCTTATAAACAAGTTTAGCCTTATATCATTTTACATCACCCTTAAAATCCCTTATCATTTTAAATATCTATATAAAATAAATAGGTTTCTCACCTTCAAGTAATAGAACAAAATCCCAAACTTTATTATCTTGCACATATTTGATTTCTTCATTCACGACATCAATCCAATTTTGAGAGTTTACACTCTACTTTGTTTGATGTACATTACTGAGAGGATTTTCCAAAATCCAATGTTGTCCCCGTGCTCATTAAGAAAAAGTTTATAATCATCTAAAATACAACTACTTTTTTCTTTAGTGGATCTTCTTAATGGCTAAAGTTCTTGTGAAAGTTGTTTTTAGAGTGTTGGGTTTGTACCTCAAGGGGTTCAATGACTTTATCTTGTTGATCTTGAGTTCCAACATTATTAATGATATTAATATAAACCTAAACATTATTATAATCAACTATAAGAATAGTAACTAAATCCATTTGATCAAGTCCTCTATAAAGAAAAAAATCCTTAAATGCATGTCCTCCCTTAAACTTAAAATTCTCAAAAAGGTATTGCATTTCCCATCTCAAAAATGGTCTTAGAAGCAAGATCATCAAATTTAAACCTCTTTAATTTTGCCTAAAAGGCCTTGCCTCTTTCTGACAACCCTAAGTATGAAAATGCTTAAGACTAGGTCATTTGTGAGTCTAAAGTTCTTATAGTATTTTTGTTATTTCCTTAGTTGATACTCTATTGACAAATTAAGCTATAGTCTTAAGTGCTTCATCGCATAGAAACTAAGGTAAGGTAGAATAGCATATCATGCTCAACATCATATTCTTAAGTGTCTAGTTTCGTCTCTCACAACACCATTCATGCTAGGTGAACCCGACATGGCATATTGAGGGACTATCCCACATTCTCCTAAGTATTTGGCAAATAGCTAGAGACATTCTATTTCAAGTCAAGTCCCTGGTAACGACACCAAAAACTTGACTCGACCTGCAATTATGCAATAATTTAGCTTACAAACGATGGCAAAAAACTTGACCCAGTTTATATTTAGCGGCTAGTATGTAAAATCGAAATATTATAAAACTTATAATTTTTAATAATAGTTTACAAACTAGGGGTACAATATAAGTATATGTATCGTTTTAAGTAATATAGATTTTTCATTAAAGACCCCAGTATCGATTTCTACAGAGAAGCGAGGTAAGAAATTCCTTAGGCTAATTTTAGTCTACTACTATCAAGACTTAATTTAGTATTTTTGAAAAGTTTGGTATTCCTAAATTTACTAATTTACGCTAAAATTATAATTAGAAAAATTAAATAAAAACCAAATCTATGGAGACTGAATAAATTTTGGAAATATCTTAAATAATTAAAATACCTTTCTCCTTGCAATGAGATCATAAACGGTGCACAAATTGAATGTTTAAAGGATAAAATGTGGTATTGTGACAAATAGGATCATAGATATTCTTTACCCCCTCTTGGTGCATGCAGAGAACATCATGTAGCCTAAAGTTTGTTCCAGCTTATGTAGTGTTTCTGAGTAGATTCTGGCCTCTAACTTCCAGATTACCCACTATGCCCTCTCTATAAGACTTACTAGGACCCTTAGATCCAAAATCCAAGCCAAATTGATAAAATATTCTTGTTTATCACCCAAGAAATATTAATCACACACCCATCAAAGCTTATCTCTAATGATTGCGATGTCTCTATCCAATGTTAAGTGTGGTACTCACTAGTTGGTGATATAATAGCACTCTCGTGTCATTATGTTTTGCAGCAGATTTAAACCTCACAAGAGATCATTTTGCAAAGTCAATGAAAAATTAGTGAAAATATAATCACAATTTTTTAGAATAAAAAAAAAACTTCAAATCATTCTCATCCCACACATGATTAACTCTCATTATAAGGAGAAAGAGGAAGGAAAATGACGTGCCTTTAGCGTGTGTTGTTTTTGTGCATGTTTTATGTCAATTCAATTCCTCTGAGACGTGGCCAAATACTTGACCCGACTCGTAATTACGCAGTAATTTAGCTTTGAAAAGATGGCTAAACACTTGACCAAATTTATATTTAGCAGCTAATATACAAAATTAAAATATTATAAAATATAGCAAATAGTTCACACACTATCTGTTCTACGCAAGTGCACGTATCACTTCAAGTAATATAGGACTTTCTGATTAAGCCCCGAATATTGATCCCACGAGGAAGCGAGGAAAGATGTCCTTAGTCAAATTTCAGTCCACTGCTATTAGTCCTTAGTTTGGAATATCGATTAAAATGGTGTTTTCTCCAGCAACTACTCTTAAACTCTAAGTCCAAATTGGGGATTTTAGTCTGTCACCCTAAAACCTTCAACTCTATGCCCAACAATATATATATATATATATATATATATATATCCCTATTTATTTGCACTCAGTCTCCACTTGAGAATTGCACTTCCCTCTTGGGTCTTAATGCAATTACAATGTATTTTAACACTACAACGGACCCTTATTGTAAATTAAATGAAGAGCAAGTAAAAACTATCACATTTATAATTAAAACTTATTCTAGCATGCATCCCAAAATCCTAAACATGAATCCTACTTATTGCCAAAGAAAAGTAAAAGAAAAACAATGGCATAATTCTCTCATGCCACTATTTCCTAATTAGAAGAAAGAATAAGAAAAACACATCTTAAAGCACAAAGAAAACACAACGTAAAACTTCATTTCATCAAAACAAAACCTTTAGATAAGTGTTTAAAAAATCATAACATAATGAAGAACACAATACGTAGTTTTTTCCCCTTGAAGAAAGATGAAATTCTCTCCCACAAAGGCTCTCACTGATCCATGCAATGCTAGAAAATTCCCTTACAAATTCTCTCAAATTCCCCTCACCAATCTCTCCAAAAAGGTAGAAATCTACATTTCTTCTTCTATTTTAAGATCTCTAAACATTCTCCTTATTTTTCCACTCACACACACCACTTTTTCTGACATAAAAGCAATCTGTTATAGTGTAGGGACAAAATTCTCAAGAGATGCCTCAAGCAACTTTCCAAAAAGCGTCCAAATACATTGAATCTTCTAGAAACTCACCCAGCAACGCATCCAAACTGTCTCGGTCATTTTCGGCGCTGTTTTGGGTGCCTTCGGTTCCATTTTCATGTTGCTATCTGCACTCTGGCACCATCGGCGCCCAGCCTACGCAACTCCACCATTTTGCTTTGTTTGACTCCGTTTCACCCCATTTCAGCCGCATTTCGTTCCTAACAGATAAACCTACAAAATAAGCATGAAAACAACCTTACTTTAAAGTGTAATTTCATTTAAAAATATGTGTAAAAATATGTGAGATTTCATTTAAAAATATGTGAGAAGTGTAAAAGAGATTAAGAATTGAAAGACATATCGAATTGTGTTAGGACAGAATTTTCTTTCTTGCTCGTTTTTGCTCGAAATTGCATCGTTTTTGTTTTTTTTCTCCAAAACTCCATTTCTTGTCCCTAAAACCAAAAATATGCAAAATAACATCCTTTAAAGTATAATATCATTAAAAATCATTAAAATTGAGTATAAAATATATATGAAAAAGTAGTCATTTTTTAGGCATATCAAAATCTCCCAAACTTAACTGTTACTTGTCCTCAAGTAACACATTACTGCATAAAAGCTACGACTAATGGTAGAGAGTTCAAAATATAAATTTCTATAATTTGGTCTACTAAATATAATTGCACAACTTAAGAAAACTTTTTAACAACTTAAGTCAAAACTAAAAGTATAAGAACATCTAGTTGTCAAGTCTAAGATTTAAGATTCTCTAGTTATTTCAAAAAGAATTGCAAGTTGTCATATTAAAGTCACTTAGAATATCCATATGAAAAAGAACTTCATGAGAACTTTATTAGTAAGGATACTAAGACTCAAATACAAGTCTAAAAAATGTAATAAAGCCTTCTTCCTCAAGCTGATTCAAGTGAATTCAAGTGAAGCCAATTTTTTAAATTTTTTATTAGGCATCTCCTCAAGCTTCTCATCACATTCTTTTCTTTTCTTTTCTTTTTCATTTTCTTTTTTTTTAAGTATCATTTTTAATCCTTTCTTTTTTTTCCTTTTTCATGTGAGGATTACTATATCTGGATAGTCTTTAATAATTTTGAACTTCACTATTCTCTTCTTATCTCTTCTTTCTTCTTAAAGTTAAAAACTTTTCACATTTCTTCACTTTATAAATTCATATTAACTTTGAAGATTTATCATAAAGTCTCATTCTTTTCTTCTTACATGAAACTCTATGATTCTTAATACTTCAAAAATACAATTTCCTTTACTTTAAATAGAAAAAAGTGTAGTATTATTCTTTCATACCAAATATCTTAACTCTAGAATCAACTTTCATTATTGATAACATTTACTTAAGTCTACTATATATTTAAAAACACAAAAAATATAGTTATCAAAAGTTAGCCTCTCATACCAAAGGTCATGTTAAATTAAAATTTTAAAATATAGCTAATTAAGGATAAATAAAATTTAGTTTCATTCTTTTAAAGAAATTTTTCTTCCCCCCAAACTTAAATTTTTAAATATTTTGCAATCAATTCCGTAAAATGTAGCAGGAAGAAAAAGTAAAATTTGAATCTAATAACTACTAAAACATCCTATCAAATTCATATAATAATCAGGATAGAATGACTGCAAGAGAAAGTAAATCTAGCCTAAAACATGCTTGCAATAATATTAAACTAAAAGAAAGTATACTAAATTTAAAATTGTATTCTTCCTACCTCTAAAGTTTATTTTTAGCATTTATAGCATTTAGTGTAGTAAATATAAGCAGGAAGAAAAATAATTTAGAAATTCTATCTACTAAAAATTTCTATAAAAAACATCTACAATTATTTATCAGGATAGAAAATATGTAGTAGAAAGTAAATCTAAACTAAACATGCTAGAATGAAATTAACTAAACAAAAATCTAACTAGCATAACAAGTATCAACATAGTAATATAAAAATGTTCTTCAAGTCCTATATAAAATTGTAACACAAACACAAATACACAAGATAAATGAGGTCAATTCTTCCCTTAACTCATTGCATCTCACTAACTTACTTCCAATTTCTAACAGAATCACTTCACAAATATATTGGATACTTATAATTGATTTTATAGATTCTAATCTCAAAGATAAGATTATCATTGATATATTGGGTCGCGAACACCAACCTCAGGTATCACCATATCCCATTAATCAAGCACCTCTAGTAGTTATAAGGATAGTGTAAAATCATCCACATGTTATTCATCAAATAGGTTAGCTACTCCTATCAAATGAAAACAAGGTCAAAGAAAAAAAAGTAACAAAATTGAGATGGAACTATCACTGTTAAAATTCATGATGTCTCTTGTAAAACTCAAGTCCAGGTGAGACCCGAGTTGTAGTGGACTCACCAATCCAATTATTACAAGAGAACATACAAGTCTAACCATAATAAAAAGTTAAGGAATCACTTCCCTCATGACACATAAAAAGCATAAAAAGCAAATCACAATCCAAACATCTACCAAACATCAATCAAACTAATCAATGCACACTAAAGCATACACAGTACAACACTAACAATCATAACTCTCAAGCACACTAAATCAAAACACATTGATAAATATAGGTTGCCTCCCATAAAGCGCTTTATTTAATGTCGTCAACCTGATAAATGATTCCACCTAGATCAAAATTTTATTTAGTAATCCTTGATCAATCACCCAATCTTTTCCAAATTTAGGGATTCCTAGAAAGTCCTCAAATTTAAATTTTTCTTTCATATCTTCTGTCGGCGCTATTTTTGGGGGGTGGTGAGTTGCCCGTAAGAAGCTGTCGGTCACCGGAAACGAAATACCGTAGCCCACTTTAAAAGGACGTAGAAAAGCTTGAAATCAAACTGACCCCATATTTTTCATACTTTAAATGAAAGAGCATTATACCTCAAACCCTGTATCTATCCCAAAGGATAAACACAAGACTTGAGGATGAGACTCGATCAAATAAACTAAGGAATATATGACATCCGTTTTCTCTGCGAAACCTTTATCTTTGCCGACAAGTTCCCCTATTTAATATAAAGAATTAAATAGGGTTTATATTAAGCTGAGTTCGGACATGCTTCCTATAAGGGCAAGCCC
>NW_018233397.1:36185-36595 GCF_001263595.1 Phalaenopsis equestris
TAAGAAGACTCTCGATAAAAATCAGGAAATATTATCTTCAAGGAGTTTCAAATGGTAGGACTTTTCAATGAGATCGGACATAGAGGTGTGAAAGGGGATTAGTTCAAATTTGGAACATTTTGTTATAAGAACTAGGGGATTTCATGAATTCAGAGGAGAACCTCGGTGACTTCCCAAGCTATCCTAATGTTTGGTTTCAATTTTGAGGAGAAATATTTAAGTGTTTCATCCTGCCGATTTTATTAGTTAGGGCTTACATTCTTGTGAAATGATCACACAAATAGCTTAGAAGATGTGAGGGTTAGGTTGTGACAAATGACAACCTCGAAATCCTAAGATGAGTTAGAGCTTATATTGTATAGCAGGGCTATGCAAAGGCTTAAAGATGATGTGAGTTTACGTTGCATAAG
>NW_018233397.1:36723-37693 GCF_001263595.1 Phalaenopsis equestris
CCGCGATGAGTTTGAGTTTTCTAGTGTGTCAACTTATAATTTCATATCAAGTGGCCTTATGGTTGAAGTTCTTTAAATTTTATGGGAATTTTAAAGTTGATTAGAGTGACACCGGTTAAGATCCTATGGTTCCCTCATTCCGACACCACTATTCCCTTTTGGATTCACTTAGTCCAAATGAATTTACTAAACTCAACTTCATGAGTTCCATACTTTCATTTAGGCCATGGGAAATCAAGTTAGAAATTGTAGGTTACCTCCACTGAGGGATTCTCGATCATCTGACAGAGACATTTTAATTTAGTTGTAGTTTTTGTTTTGTTGTTTTGTTTGTGATTAAATATAGAGTTGTCTTATATTTTATTTTGAATGTTGTGGCGGTGGATTTTATCTTGGTTGATTTTAGTTTTGGTTTTGGTTAAAATGTAAGTTTATGTTGTTTTCATACATGTAGGTAAATGCAAGTATGAAAAGAAATAATGTAAGCATAAAACATGTAAGGAAAAGGTACAAGAAAGACGGTACTATAAACTTTAAAAGTGTACCTAGCGAGTCTTCTCGTTCCACCACCTAAAACTTAAAAATGCATGCGAGGGCATTTATGAAGACATTTATGAAGAGTAGGAAAAGTAAAGTTCTGGTGGTTTTCTTAACTCTATGTTGTATTTTGGTGAGTCCTTAAAAGTTAATTGAGGATGATTTCATTGGGCAAAGCATATTAAGTTTAATAGACCTCTGAGGTATCCGACAAGTTAGGAGGAGGAAGCAGGTCCATGCCTCCCTCTCACCAACTGGTGAAAATCCTCGAGTTCATTTAAACTTATTTTGTTGTTTAATGGTTCATCCTGTGAATACTTCTAATGCTCAGTGAACATTGATGTCTTAATTATCTCTAAGAAAGGGGTAATTATCATTTATAATTTAATTTGAAAATTATGTGAGTGAATTTCCTTAAAGGGCAAGTTGGTGT
>NW_018233397.1:37851-38656 GCF_001263595.1 Phalaenopsis equestris
AAGATAGGGGTATTAAATTGATTAATTATTGACTTCAAAATTTATACCCCTAAGTCCAGGATCATCTAATTTTAATAAACTTCCAAATCTTAATAATTTAGAAATCTATTAACTTAATTAAAAAAGTGAGATTCGTTTCTTCCAATTAACTCCTCTGTGTTTCAAACATCAAATAAATAGATTAAGATTAGAGGTTACCCATTTTCCCTCCTTAAATTAAGCCTAAATGTTAATTAAGGCAAAATTTCCAAAATTACACATTTGCCCCTAAGGCTCTATCACTTCATAATTTGTCAAATTCAATTCAAATGACTTTGAAATTTTTATCCTACCTCATTCATGGGTCAATTAAGACATCAGAGGAGAAAATGTGATTTTTAAAAATTTAATTTATTTTATATAATTATTTTCATGCAAAAGTAGGATTTTAAAACGAAAATTTCTAACTTAACCAAGGTAAATTCTAATCACTTGAAATTTTTCTTGAGTTACACCTGGACTAGATAAGCCATTGAATCAAATTTCATAATTTTTTGAATTCTCTGTGATTTATTACAATTATTTTAAGTTCTAGGCTATTTAATAAAAATAAAATATTTTAGATGGTAAAAATTAAGTTTTGTCATTTTGAAAAATCGCTTTGAAGTTAGAGAACTCAGAGGAGCAAATTTCATATTTTTCTAATTTTTCTTTGATTTATTGGAATTATTTTGGTGAAAACTCATTTTTAGCTTTTAAAAAATTTTTAAAAACTTTGAAATTCAATATCTTTTTTTAGAAAATCATGAAAAATATTTTAATTGTT
>NW_018233397.1:38691-41774 GCF_001263595.1 Phalaenopsis equestris
GTAAGTGATTAGGAAGCAATTTAGAACATTTCCATGAGTTTTATTATTTTTGTAATTTTAATGAATTTTTAATTATTTATTTATTTAAATATTTAAAATAGGCTAAAAATCAAGATTCCAAAATATAATTTATAAGCTATTTTATGAAATTCATCAATGCAGAAACCAGTTTGATAAAAAAAAAGGTCACAGAGAACTCAAAAAACTAAATTTCATAATTTTTTTAGTTATATTTTAATTTTTAAAAATCATTTAAATGCTAAAAGTGATATTTATCTTTAAAAATCAACTTAAGTTGTGAAATGAACTCAAAATATTTTGAAATTTTTATGATGAGTTCTCTAGATCATAAAACACAGTGGAGATGAAAAATCAAATCATTTTAATGTTTATATTGTCCAAAATTAATTATCTTAGTGATTTAGTGTTTGTAAAATTTAAGTGCATTTTAAATTACTTGACCATGAAATTATTTCCAAAAGCTTCTCTAGTCATGGTTGACCTTCCAAAAATTTTCTTAGAATTTTCTAATCAATATGATAATTTCCATGATTATTTTAAGGAAATAATGTGTAAAAACTTGAAAAATATGGATCTCTGTATAGAAATCTCTTTTAACTTTGGAAAAATCAAAGGATGTTTCCCTTGATATTGGCTACAACATGCCAAAATTTTAAGCCAAGGTGATGTGTCAATATGCTTGGAGAATCAAATAATTCCAAATAGTGTTTAATTAATTAAAAATATTTTGTACATCAAATGGACTTAAAATTTATTCCACATTGTTCTCCTCTATTCACTGAGCAAGAGTATATTTTTGTTTTATTTTTTTTTATTTTATTTTTGTGATTTTTGTACACAAAGTTATGTATTTTTGAAGTTTTGGGGATTAAATAAATAAGAAAAGGCCCCTATTTTCCTACTTATCCATGTCAACCTCGTACGGGTCAATAGGCCACGTGTCACAATGTGATTGGCGCCGCCAGCCAGCTCATTCCCGTCCATGTTAGACCGTGGTCTGTCCGACGCGATCGGGGCCACCCGATCAATACACGCTTGATCTGACGGTCACGGGTCATCGTCCCAAATGAACTGGACCCGAAAACCGTCCTTTTTAAAACACTAATATCTCACTTGATTCTTAACAAAATTGAGTGAAATGTTTTTTAAAATGCTCGTATTAACTAGTAGAACACATCCATATGGTTGATGAACCCTTAAATTGACTTTATATTCATGAATAATTAAAAAAAACTCAGTTTAGGGTTAACTTTGAATACCTTGGTCCAAGAGGGGTAGCCTCGATTGGATGCTTGTAGGAGCTTTAGGTGGGTGACAGAAGCCTAGGGATGGACTCTCTGGTCATTGTGAAATGGCTAGACCAAAATTTGATCAAGGCCGATTTGGGGGTTTGGTCGAAGTCCACTTTAGGGTGGTCGGATGATGGGGCTTTTATAGGGGATCTTCTTCTCTTGATGTTAGGATGGTGTGGGTAAAATTAATTTGAATTTGGTGGAGGTTTGGAGGATGTCCTGTTTCGGCCTTGAATTGGGCTCCAAAATTGAACTCAAGCACTGGATTTGAGTGGCTAAGGAAGGTTTAGTTAAGCTCAAGAGGTCTCCAGGAAGCTCTTAAAGAAGTTTTACAGAGTCTCCCCAAAGAATTTCAAGCTCTCTCTCTTTTACCATGGAGGGGGAGTTTAAATAAAATGTCCTAGGCTGGCAGCTAGGGCCAATTGAGGGTATGTGGAGGGTAGAGAAGCTCCAATGAGCAGTTGGGCTGATTTGGCCTTTGGGTTTGAATTGGGCAAAAATCCCTTGTCTTGGCCCTAGTTTTGCCCATTTTCCAGCCACCAAGGTGGCTGGCTAGCCAGGCATTGGTCACCTCTTGGCTCAGGGAAGTCAGGGGGGGCTCTCGGTTTGGCCATTTTCCAGCCCCTAGGCTGGAGATGTTTCAAGTTAGGTCCAAAAATGGGTAAAATCCCTTAATTTTGGGATCCATTGGTCCATAGCTTATCATGGTGCTTTTAGCAGGGTTTATCTTGGTCTTTAGGAAGGTTTTGGTGGTTGTTAAATCATTACTTTGCTGGCTTAGACACGGTTAAGTCAATTTTTGGTGAAAGGGTTCAAGTGAGTGTAAATGACTAAAACTTGGGTTTGGGCTGGATTAGCCATGTCCATTGACCCAATTTATTGATCAAAATTGTGTATATGATTGTTATGATGATTTTAGGTGAAGGTTTGAAGTGATTTTGAGTTCAATTGGTAGGTCAATTTGAAGGATTTTGAAATTTGGTCAATTAGGGCATGTTGGGTTAGACATGGGTCTAGGTTGGGTTAGCCTTGGGATAAGTCCAACTTTTTTGTTGAAAAAGGTCAATAGGAACCTCATGAAGAGTTTTAAACATTAATTGGATTCCAATTTTGGGATTAAGGCAATTAATTTGGTGAAATTTGGAGACATGGCAAACTTGAGGTAAAATTGGGGGGTTTTGATCCAAATTACTTTTGGACTTAGGTTGAAATCAAATGAATTTGAGGTCTCACCAAGGCCAATTGAAGGTCAATTTTGATTTATGGGGATGTTATGAAGATTTCTTAACCCAAATTGTGGCCAATTGAGTGAGCTATGGGTTTAATATTGTAAGATTAGGTCATATGATCAAAATTTGGGTTTTGACCTAAATCAAAATTGGGTTCAAATCATAGACCAATTAAGCTTGTATTTCATTTAGTTTGGCCATATCAAAAGTTAATTTTAGTTTATGATTGGAATTGAGGTCAATTGAGATCAAATTGATGAATATTGGAGTTGAATTTGGGCAAATTTGGGCCCTTAAAGGCAAATTTGAGTTTTTGGTTAAAGATTGTCAAATTAACCAAACTGGGTCATGTAGTAGTTGAGAAAAATTAAATTAGTAATATTTGGGATTTATTTAGAATTTTTGGGTATTTTTGGAATTTTTAGAATTTTGGGCTATAGAGGGGTATTTTGGTAATTTGGCCAATTTTGGGATTTTGGGTAGTTTGGGTGTTTTCAAGGTGTTTAAAATGATTTTTGAATCAAGTTGGGTATTTTGGCTA
>NW_018233397.1:42145-62952 GCF_001263595.1 Phalaenopsis equestris
TAGTGATCACACCTACTAAATGTCAGAGGTTATGACTAACATTTGGAACTCCAAGTTGAGTAGAGAAGAGTGTAAAATTTCTAATGGTGAGAGTTCCATGTCTAATTTTCTAAGAATACTCAATAGGAAAGTCCTATGGCTAGACCTTAGGCTACTAAAGAGGAAAAACTAAACCTCAACCAAAAGTGAGGTCAACATCTTTCTTTTTAGATTGATTCATATCCTTAATCCTCTTATTTCTTTCTAAATCTAATACTCTATTAGTGATTTTCTCAATTTTAATATTAATACCATCCTTAAATTTCTCAATCTCCTTATCCGCATTTCTCAACTTAAAGTTATTTTGAAACATATCCTCGAATTCTCTTCTAAATATTTGTTTGGTAACTTTATATTGGTCATCATTCAACTGCTTAGAGTTTATCTCAGGGTCACTAGGTAAAATATTTGGGGGGTTTATTGTTAATTGCATTAATAATCTGCCCCAGCATCAGAATCTCATTCATTTTGTCTGTATAACACGGAATATGACATTCAGTGATTTTGAATAACTTTTTCATAGGAGATTGTTTTATTAACTTCATCATTCAATTCAGGTTCATCTTATGATTGAGTCAAATATGAAGATATAAAGACTGGTGGTGTAGAAGAATTCTTTAAATAGATAGGCTTTAAAAAATTATGGGGTATATTCATTATAATTTCATGAGATTTTTCAACAGATGGAATTAAAAGTTTACTATTTTTGGTAACGTCCATCATTTCGCACCTCTCCTGAACATACATACAGTCTTCTTTAAACAATATTTTAGACTCATCATGAAAGTCCATTTTGGTCTCATATGTTAACTTACTCTCAAAACTTTTTTGGAGATGGAATTTACTTATGTACACAATTTCATCCATCCAAACACAATCATCATCTTTTCTCTCAGCTGGATATTTCAGTCTTTAACACATCAAAACTGACTTCCTGATCATTAATATTCATAGTCAACTCTCCTTTCGCACATATATCATAGTATGTCCAGTAACAAAATATGGTCTCCCCAAAATAATTGATTTTCTTTATCTTCCTCCATATCTAATACAATTAAGTCCATTGGAAAGATAAATTTATCCACTTCAACAAGCAGGTCTTCTATAACCCCTTTTGGATAAAATATAGATTGATCAGATAACTGAAAGGTTACAGTAGTGGGACAAATATCGGCTAAACCTAACCTTCTAAATATATATAGAGGCATCACAATAACGATCGCTCCTAAATCACATAATGCTTTTCTACATAATCTTTCTCCAATTGCATAAGGAATTGTAAAGCTATAAGGATCTTTAAGTTTTTGAGGAAGCTTTTTCTGAAGTATAGCACTACAATCCTCACTTAGTGCAACTGTCTTGTAATCAATACATTTTATTTTCTTATTTAATATCTCCATCATAAACTTTGCATAACTTGGCATCTCTTCCAAAGCTTCAGTGAAAGGAATATTTATCATTAAATTATTATGTACTTCCATGAACTTTGAAAATTGTTTATCCAACTCATGATGTCTAAGTATTTATTTGAGGAAATGGAGGAGGAAATGGAGGTGGTGGTCTTTCTAAATTGATTTTAGTTGGAGATATTAATTTTTCCAGACCATTAGAAACATGTTCTTCAGATACTCTAGTTTCCTTTGTTTCTCTCACAAATTCTTTCTCTTTTCTAACGACATCCTCAATTTCTCTTCCACTTCTTAATTGGACAACTTCTACATGTTCATTATTGATCTCTTTAGGGTTGATCTCAGAATTGCTACGAAGTGTTCCTTGGGATATATTGCTAAGTGAATTAGCAATTTATCCCAATTAATTCTCTATATTTCTAATTGCAGCCTTTTGATTTTGCAACTGGTTTCCTATTTACAATACCACATCTTCTATAGACTTCTTCTTATTTTTAAATTGTCAATCTTTATTAGAGTCCAATGAATATGAAAGTCTATAATTTGTGTTCCCCTATTTATTCTAACTTCCATTAGTATTTACATGATTATTTTCCTATTGTTGGTTTCTACCCCAAGTAGTGTGATTCTAGTTAAAATTAGGATGGTTCTTCTAACCTGGGTTATAAAAGTTAGAATATGAGTTGTTTATGGTATTTAATGTTTCATAAGATAAGTAAGAATCAATCATATGCCCTAATGAACTTTCCTCTCTTATTGGAGTAAATTGAGACTGGTTCATTCCAAATTGGTCCAACTTCCTTGATATTGCAGTAACCTGAGATGCAAAAATTGCAATTGCATCTGTATCATGAACACTAGCTACATTTTTAGGATTTAACCTTGTAGAGGGCCATTGAAATTCATTTGTAGCCATTTCTTCAATTAAAGCATATGCTTTATTAAATGGTTTTTATATTAATGATCCACCAGCATTAGTGTCAATTGTAAACCTAAGGGATTCTACTAACCCAATATAAAAAGTTTGAATTATTAACCAATCGGGCAGAGCATGGTGTGGACACTTTCTTAACAGTTCCTTAAATCTCTCACATGCTTTGTATATTGATTCCCCTTCATACTGACACAATGAGATAATATCATTTCTAAGTTTAGTAGTCCTTGAAGGTGGAAAATACTTAAGCTAAGAATACCTAAGTTAACTCCTCCCAATTCTTAATAGATTCAGGTTCCTAAGAATACCTGAGTTAACTCCTCCCAATTCTTAATAGATTCAGGTTCTAATGAATATAACCACATTTTAGCCTTATCCCTTAGTAAGAAAGGAAAAATCCTTAGTCTAACAACATCATCTGACATGTCATTAAAACGAAATGTAGCACAAAGTTCTAGAAAACTTGATAAGTGTAAATAGGGATCCTCCAAAGAAGTTCCCCCAAACTGGTTATTTTGTGCAAGTTGGATAATATCTGGATTTATTTCAAATGAGTCAACTTCTACGACAGGGGTTTGTATACTTGAGTGTTTGTATACTTGAGGGTTTGTATACTTGAGTGAATTTCATCTGTCGTAGGATTTATATAATCTCTCAAAGATTTATGATGATTTTTCAAGTTATTATTTTGAATGCTTTCAATTTCCATATCTAATTCTTCAAGTCCGTTCGATTTTTTGATTTTTTTTTCTAACTCAGGATCATAAGTCACAAGTCCTACAAATCCTTTATTTTGCATACACAACCCAACAAATAATACATTACTAAATAAATAAATAAAATAAAAGATATATTCAACACAACTAAATATTTTCACAAACACATTGTTTTTGACACAAACAATTTTTTCACCAAACTTTTTCATACAAAAAATACTTTTCACACAAAAATAGTTTTTATGACACTACAACATTTGAAGTATAAACCTAATTACTTCAACTAAAATTCTCTTAAAGTTCTTACCGAAGCTTCCCCGACAACGACACCAAAAACTTGATGTGCCCTTAGCGTGTGTTGTTTTTGTACGTGTTTTATGTCAATTCAATTCCCCTAAGATGGTGCCAAAAACTTGACCCGGCCCATAATTACACCGTAATTTAGCTTTCAAAAGACGACCAAAAACTTATCCAAATTTATATTTGGCAGCTAATATAAAAAATTGAAATATCATAAAATATAGCAAATAGTTCACACACTATGGGTTCTATGCAAGTGCACATATTGCTTCAAGTAATATAGGCCTTTTTGATTAAGCATTAAATATTGATCCCACGAGTAAGCAAGGAAAGATGTCCTTAGTCAAATTCCAGTCTACTACTATTAGTCCTTAGTTTGGAATGTTAATTAAAATAGTGTTTTATCTAACAACTACTCCTAAATCTGAATGTTAAATGCAAGGATAGTAATTATTCCAAAATATAAATATTAATTGTAAAGATAACCCTTTCTTGATGAGTTGGTTTAGAAAATTTTAAGATTTTAAAAACTACTCTTCGTATGTAGCAAATTGAATAATGTAAAGGAATGAGATACATTAAATATTGTATGTGTCAGATAGGAGAAATTTTAATTCTCTACCCTGATTTAGTATTATAGAAATCCATTGGCTAATCTCAGCTTTAGTCCCTAAATCTTTTGTTAGGCTGGGAGGATACTGGCTCTCTCTCCAGAGCTCCCACTTCCCCTCCCTTGAAGGCTAACATATGCTTTAGTTCTTAAACTCTAACACAAAATTGGGGATTTTAAAGCCCATATTGTAATGTAAATGAAGTGCATGTAAAAACCATCACATTTATAATTAAAACATCTTCTAGCATGAATCCAAAAATCCTAAACATGAATCCTACTCATTGCAAAAGAAAAGTAAAAGGAAAACAATGACATAATTTTCTCATGCCACTATTTCCTATTAAGAAGGAATAGTACGAAAAACACATCACAAAGCACGAAAAAAACACAACAGAAAACTTCATTTCATCAAAGAAAATTTACTAGATAAATGTTTACAAAAACATAAGATAATTATGTACAAAATACTTAACTTTTCCCCTTGAACAAAATATGAAAATCTCTCCCACAAATTCTCCTGCTGATCCATGCAATGCTAGAACATTCCCTTACAGATTCTCTCAAAATCTCCTCACCAATTTCTCCCAAAAAGTAGAAATCTACATTTCTACTGCTATTCTAAGTTCTTTAAACATTTTCCTTATTTTTCCACTCACACACACCACTTTTTCTGATGTAAAAGTACTTTATTATAGTGTAGGGATGAATTTTCCAAGAGATGCCTCAAGCAACCTTCCAAAAAGTCTAAATACATTGAATATTCTATAAATTCGCCCAACAACATGTCCAAACTGTCTCGGGCGCTCTCGACACCATTTTGGGTTCCGTCGGTGCGATGTTCAAGTTGCTCTCTGTACTCTGGCACTATTGGCTCCCACCCTACGCAGCTCCACCATTTTACTTTGTTTGGCTCCATTTTCGATCTGTTTCACCCCGTTTCAGTTGTGTTTCATGCCTAACAGATATACCTACAAAATAAATATGAAAACAAACTTTCTTTAAAGTGTAATTTCATTCAAAAATATGTCATAAGTACAAAATAAATTAAGCACAAAAAGACATATTGAAATGTGCTAGGACAGAATATTTTTTCTAGCTCGTTTTTGCTCCAAATTGCACCATTTTTGCTTCTTCTTCTCCAAAACTCCATTTCTTGACCCTAAAACCAAAAATATGCAAAATACCTTCTTGTAAAGTGTAATATAATTCAAAATCATTAAAATTGAGCATAAAATATATATAAGAAAAATTATTAATTTTGTAGGCATATCAGAAAACTACTCATAAGCATAGAGAAAGCACAACAGAAAAATTCATTTAAATCAAAAAAATTTCCCTAGAAAAGTTTTTGCAACAAATAAAGATAATGAAGAACAAAATACTTAGTTTTTTTCCTCTGAAGGAAAGATAAAAATCCCTTCAACAAAGTCTCATGTTCATCCACACAAAGCTCTTACAATTCCTATCGAATATATCTCAAAATCCCTCTCCAATCTCTCCAAAAAAAGGTATAAATCTACTTCTCCTACTTCTGTCTACAACATCAAGACATATTTGGAAGTTCCAAGAATTTGAAATGCCAAAAGCTTCCTTCCCTAGTGCCAATTGGTGCTTAAGAACTCCCAAAATCTAGATATAATATCCAAAATGGTTACTGGTGCTATGGCACTAGAATCGGCTCTATAACACCTATTTCTCAACGTGGCTGGTAGTGCCTTTTTGTCAATGTGACTAGTGTTATGGCACCAAAATATGGCGCTACAGTGCCACCGTAGCTGGCAACACCCTAGTTTTGATCTGTTCGATCTGTTTTACTTCGATGTGTTTTAGCTCTAATCCGCTCCAAGTGTTATACCTACATGATCTGTTTTACTTCGCTGTGTTTTAGCTCTAATCCTCTCCAAGTGTTATACCTACAAGATAAGGATGAAAATAACCTTTTTTTTAAGTGTAATTTCATTCAAAAACTTGCGTTAAATGTAAAAGAGATTGAGCATAGAAAGATATATCACAATGCGCCATATCATAATTTTCTTCCTTGCTTGATTTTTCTCCAAATTACACCATTTTTACTTTATTTTAGCTAAAACTTCATTTCTTGCACCTATAATAAAAAACATGCAAAATACCTTCTATTAAAATGCAATATCATTAAAAATGTACATAAAATGAGCATTAAATGTATATTTAGAACTGGTAATTTTAAGATGGATCAATTATGTCAAACTTAAACGTTACTTATTTTCATGTAACACTATGACTTTAAAGACCAAATTTATTGATTTGAGGTAGTGGGTTTCAGTGGAGCTTCCTGTAGTTTCGTCTTCGAAATTTTATAGTGTAACTTTGGAGAAATTATAGTAAACCACCCAAGGACCAGGGTGTAAGAATATCTCATATTTAACATAGGAATCCTAATTTTCTATTGACTTCAAAAGTTTTTGAAACTTATCAAACTAAAGATTCGAAGAAAGTTTAAAAACAAAATTTAAGAACCTTATCTATACCAATTTGAACAATACTTTTTTGAAATAAGAATAAGCTTAGGATTTTTTCTAAGTTTTTTTATTAAAAAGATTCAAGCGAAACCAATTTTTTATTACGCTTCTTTTCAAGCATCTCCTCACATATTTTCTTTTTACTTTTAGTTTTTTTTTCTTTCAGGATCTTTTTAATCCCAACTCTTTTTTTATGTGAGGATTACTATATCTGGATAGACCTTTAATAATTTTGAATTTCACTATCCTCTTTCTAAAGTTCAAAACTCAGAACTTTCCCTCACTTTATAAAAAATGTAAATATTTGACAAAGGGTACAATAAAGGCTCAATTCTCATAATGTATGAATCTAAGAATCTTAGCTTTTCAAATATTCAACTCCTTTCTATTGTAAATAGAAAAATCATTTTCCTAATGTTTCGTATGAAATATTTTAACTCTAGAAAAATTTCTTCACATAGGATTTCAACTAAGTTATTTTTCTAACATTCCTAAAATCAAAATTATAGTAGAATAAAGATAACACCACATACCATAAATTACTTTAAAAATGATATCAAAATAGATACATGCTACTGAGTATAAATAAAGTTATGTTTGAAAGATTTTTCTTCCTCCTCACAAACTTGAATTTTTAAATTTTTCTCAATCAATTCCGTAAAATGTAGCAGGAAAAAAAACGTAAAAGTTGAATCAACTAGCTACTACAACATTCTATGAAATTCATATATATCATAATCAAAATAGAATGAGTACCAAAAAAAAGTCCTCTATATTGTTGTAACACAAACACAAACACACATGAAAAATGAAGTTAATTCTTTCCTTAACTCATCTCATATCACTATTTTACTTCCAATTGCTAACAAAATCACTACACTAATACATTAAGTGCTTTCCATGAATTTTATAGGGTTATCCATAGGGACAAGGTTACCCCTATTACGTTGGATCACAAACAACAACCTATGGCATCACCTTATCTCATTAGGTAAGTACCTCTAGTAGTTAAAAGTGTAAGACCATCCACATGTTACTCATCAAGTTGGTTCATGACTCCTACCAAATGAAAACACGGTCAGAGAAAGGAAGTAGCAGAATTCAGATGGAACTATCATAATCCATGTTGAAGATGCCTTCTGTAAAACTTAAGTACGTGTGAGACCCAAGCCATAATTGACACGTCAATCCAATTATTACAAGAGAAAATAATCAAGTTTAGTCATAATAAGAAATTAAGGAATCACCTCTCTCATGACACGCAATGATAAAATCAAACCACAATTAATACAAACATCTACTAATCATTAATCAAGAAGATCGATCCACACTAAAGTGAACACCATACAACACTAGAAATCATGACTCTCAAGCATACTAAATCAACCCACACTAAAAAATTATGGGTTGGCTCTCATAAAGTGCTTGGTTTAACGTTGTCAATCTGACAAAGGGTTTCTCCAGGATCAAAATTCCATTTAGGTAATCCTTGATCAATCGCCCAATATTTCTCAAATTTAGGGATTCCTGTAAAATCCTTGAAGTTTAGTTTTTCTTCAGTTTTTCCTTTTTAGATTGATTAAAATTATTTCTCAACAATTTTCTTTGTACATCCAAAATTCTTCAAATGATTTTCTCAATTTGCATATTAATTTTATCCTTAAAATCTATAAGAAACGGATCTCTAGATGAAAATACGAGAACCCCTAAATTTTGGATTGGATTCTCTCTATATGATTAATATTTTGGATCAAATCCTACTCCATTACTCTTCTATCTCAAGTTATCTTCTAATTCTTCCCCTTGAGGCTGAAGAAATAGTGGAGGTGATCTTTCAAATATTTATCTTGGTTGAAAAAATATGTTTTGCTAATTCCTTAAGAATTTCTTCCATTAGTCTTTCAATCTCTATTTTTTCATTTCACAACTTAGTATTTATTTAAACCATATCCTCCATTTCTCCTTCACTTTTATGTCGTATAACTTTATCATACCTACTATTATTTTCTTCAAGGTTTATCTCAGGGTCACTAAGTAAAATCTCTGGAGGATTAGTGTTAATTAAATTGATAATATGCCCTAGTTGGTTTTCTATAATCCTAAATGCATCCCTTAACTTTCTAGTTGAATCTTCATTTGAATCTCAGCTTCTTCTATTGATAACTCCTCCTCATTCTATGGGTTGAAGTTAATCTGAGGATGATTGTTAATTGAGTTAATAATCTGCCCCAGTTAGTTTTTAATATTCCTTATTGCAGTCTTTTGACTCTCGAGTTGACTCTTTATTTGAATGACAACCTCTTCTAATAAATCGTTCTCCACATTTTGTAGGTTGAAGTTAAATCTATGAGAAAAAAAAAGTTCAATGTTAAAATTTCCCTGATTATTCCAATCACATATCTGACTAAATTTATTATCTTCCCACAATTGGTTTTCTCCTTTAAAGTTGTTATTCCAGTTAAAGTTTGAATGACTTTCCCAACCTGGTTGTAATATTCACAATTAAGTTTTTATTTCTCATGGCTAGCTTCAAAAGAGTTAATTTAGATCAATTATCCAAATGAATTTTCCTTAATAACTATGGGTCCTTGAGGATAACTTCATGTATATTGATCTAACTTGTTTGGAGTATTCTCAACTCTAGAAGTTAAATTAGTAAGCATATCTTCTTGAAAATTTGCTGCCCTCTTGAGGGTTTTCTTTATCGAAAGGACTAGCATTATAATACAAAATTGATTATTCATTATTTTTATGATCCAACATTTTGACATTAAATTCATGGAGTCTCTTTTTGTTTGTAATCCTATTAAAAGTTCTATTTAGATCCGTGTCATATAATTCAAGGTCTGCAGTACATGAATGATGCATACAAATCTAAAGACTTAACTAATAAGAAAGATATCAAAAATATTTGTTTGGTATTTTGGATTTTTCTAGAAATAAACCCATAATAACTAAACACACTATATAATAAAATTATAATTTCCAAATATAATTCTTACAGGTTCAACTAAAATTTTCTTAAAGATCTTATCGTATCTTCTCTGACAATGACGAAAAAAACATGATATGACCATAGTGCTACACACTCATTCAAGTTAAGGCGCCAGTAATGACACCAAAACTTAACCCAAGCCACAATTACGCAGTAATTTAGCTTCCAAAAGATGACAAAAAAATTGACCCCATTTATAATTAGCGGCTAGCGTGCAAAATTGAAATGTTATAAATTTAGAATTTTTTATTAATAGTTTACACACTAGGGGTACTACACAATTACACGTATCATTTTAGTATCAATCCCACAGAGAAGCGCAGTAAGAATTTCCTCAGGCTAATTCTAGCTACTATTATCATGTCTTTGGAATTTTTAAAAAGTTTCGCTTTCTGATACACTAAAAATATATGCATATTTTGAGCTATATTTTATACTCAAGTTTGGTGATATTGCACTAAAGGAGGGCATTTTTCATGTTTTATTATAGGTTGTTGATTTTTAGGACTTCAAACAAAAATGAAGGAAAAAGGATGGAATTTGGAGTAAAAATGGCATTTTTGAAGAAATACTCAGCACTGACGGCACCAAGTTGGACGCAGACGGTCCAAACCTACAGAATAGAGACCAGACTGTCCTCAACATCGACGGCGCTAGGAGCAGCATCGACGGTGTCAGGATCAACGCCGACGACGCCATTTAACAGAGAGTTCATGGGCCACTGGCACCGACAGTGCCAATGTCAGCGCAAGGCCTGTTTCTAGAAGATTCAACAAATTTGGATGCTTATTTAAGATTTTTTGGATATACCTATTTGAAAACTAACATTAGGCTTTATTTAGAGTTGAAAATGATCAAAAAAGACACCCCACTCGCCCCTTTCGACCGCTTTCCTCTCTCTTCTACGCTATTCCACATTCCCCACAGCCACTTAGAGTTCATTAGTCATTTATTTCTTTAGATTTTTGAGTTTTTGTGGTGAGTTTAAGTGTGAATTCTTCTCTAAGAGTGTTAGAGAGGGAGAGAAGTGAGAGATTTCTTCTTCCTACAATTTCTAAGAGAGGCTGCAAGGGATTTACTTTGAGAAAGAGTTTCAGATAAGTGTTGTTTGTTTGTTATTATTGTATGAACTTTCTTTTATATATGATTTTGTTGTATCTTTCTCATGAAGTTTAAGTAGTTTCCTTTATCTTTCTCTCTACTCTGAGATATGGTGAAATGAAGTGATAATTTGAATGTGCCAATTTTAAAATATAAAATAAATTATGATGGGTTTTCAACTCCGTTCTTAATTTACTTTTTAATTTGGCCAATTGAATTATTAAAATCTATTATGAAACATATAATCCAGGAAATGGAGTATGAGTTCTACAACCAGAGTGAGAATCACATTTAATTCCATGAAGGAGTATTTCATTCATGGAATTAAGTGTAAATAAAAAGGGAAATATACTTTGTTGGAAGTATAATTGGAGAGTTTAGGGTGACAGACTAAAATCCCCAATTTGGTCTTAGTGTTTAAGAACTAAAGAGAGCGTTAGCATTCAGGTGAAGGGAAGTGGGAGCGGGAGCACTGGAGTGAGAGACAATATCCTTCAAGCCTAACCACAAATTTAGGGAATAAACCTGAGATTACCCAATAATTTTTTATAACACTTAATCAGGGTAGAGAATTAAAATTGCTCCTATTTGGCACAGTACCTATTTAAACCATTTATCTCATCTCATTTTACCAAAAACTCATTGTAGTGGGAAAGATGTTTTTTCATATTAGAATACTTCATCACATAAAACATAGTTTAGTAGTTACTTTTTAAACTTTGAATTTTAGTTTTGCTAGTAGTTAATAATTTAGTTCTGATAGTATCTCAAACGATTTGAAAGTAGTGATAGTAATTTCATTTTACTTCTGTGAATTTCCTAGTTAATTTATTGTCGGCACTTTTTTTGGTTGAGGAGTTGCCCGTTGGAAGCTGCGTCCGCGGGCAGCACGTCCGCTGGAATCAAAATCCTGTCACCCGCTTTGAAAAGGCATTTTTAATTTACATATATATAGTTAAGAAAAATATGAAATCAAACCAACCCCGTATTTCTCATAGTTTAAATGAAAGAGCACTATACCTGAAACCCTGTATCTATCCCAAAAGATAAACACAAATCTTGAGGGTGAGGCTTGATCAAATAAATTAAGAAATATATGATATATGTTTGGTCTGCGATAGCATTTTTATTGGCCGACAAGTTCCCCTAATTAATATGAAGTATTAAATATGGTTTATATTAAGCCGAGTTTCGAAAAGCTTCATATAAGTTCAAGCCCCTATAGTTAATTACATCTTAGATAACTGAGGTCACCTAAGAAAACTCTCAATAAAAATCAGAAAATATTATCTTCAAAGAATTCAAAAAGATAGGACTTTTCAACAAAATCAGAAAAAGAGGTGTAAAAGGGGAATGACTCAAATTTGGAGCATCTATTGTAGAATCTAAAGGAGGAAGAATCAGGGGATGTCATAGATCCGGAGGAGAACCTCGGTGACTTCCGAGTATATCCTATTGTTTGGCTTCAGTTTTGAGGAGAAATTATTTGAATGTTTCATCTTACCAATTTTATTTATTTAGGGCTTACATTTATGTGAAACGATCACACAAATAGTCTGAAAGATGTGAGGGTTTAGGTTGCGACAAACGACAACCTCAAAATCTTAAGACGAGTTAGGGCTTATATTGTATAGCAGAGCTACACAAAGACCTAAAGATAAGGTGAGGATTAAGGTGAGGATTTATGTTGTGCATAAGTAGACAACCTCAAAATCCTATGGCTTGGTTGTTTAATTCTAAGGAAGGAAGTTGATTTAGCTGAGGAAAACTGGTTTTGCTGCTGAAGATGGTCGTGCTGCCCACAATGCTACCACCACTTATGCTCTCCAAAGTCGAACTCGTGACGAGTTTAATTTTTCTAATGTGTCAGGTTGTGATGTCAAATAAGATGTTGATATGGTTATAGTTCTCTAAATATTATGGGGCCTATTAAAGTCAATTAGAGCGACACCGGTTAGAATCCTACGGTTCCCTCTTTCTGGCACCACTATTTTCTACTGGGTTTACTTAGTCCAAATGAATTTACTAAACTCAACTCAATCAGTTCCATACTTTCATTTAGATCATGGGAAGTCTCATTAGCAACCGTAGGTTACCACCTCCGAGGGATTCCCGATCATCTGATAGAGACATCTTAATTTATTTGTAATTTTTGTTTTCTATTATTTGTCTTTAAGTTTTGAGTTGTCTTATATTTTGGATTTTGTGGCGGTGAATTTTATCTTGGTTGATTTTAGTTTTGGTTTTGGTTTTACAGCTACCCTAGCATTTTTGGTTTTCATGCAGAGTGACATCATTGTTTAACATGCAAGTTTTGTAACTATAAAAAGACGGTACTGTAAACTATAAAATCATACTTGGTGAGTCTTCTCATTCCACCACTTGAAAGGTCAGTACTTGCAATGCATGTATATAATATTGCAAGGAATTTAAATTGCAAGAGTAGATGAATGTTTAACTACCAAACCCCAAGCTATGATTTTTTTGGATCTTAGAAGATCCTAGTAGATGATTTTAGAACAAAGTATGGCAAGTCCAAATTGCCCTTCAAAATGTCCAATAGATTCCAAAATGCTCAAGGCATGACCTTAGATCACTTTGAATATCTCTGGAAATATTCCGAGTTCATTTTAAACTTATCATATTGTTTCATTAATCATCTTAGGTTGAAGTGTGACTACCCCATTGCTCAGTGAAACTTGACAGTTTAGTTATCCCAAGGATGGGATATTTTATTAGTCAATGTTATGTGAGTGGGTGCCCCTAATGCAAGTCTAGGTTATTTAAGATTATGGTACCCATAATTAAGGTCAGGCTTGTAGTGTTTAAAGATGTTAATCACCCATCATATTATTTTCTAAAAATATTAAGGTCAGAGAAACACTTAGGCAAAATTTCATGATTTTTTGAATTAAAATTTTATTACTATTATTTAATTTTTAATCAATTTTAATGATTAAATTAAATAGTAAATAGTGTTTTAATTATAGAAAATAATTTTTAATATTTTTAATAGACTCTTCTAAATTTTGAAAATTCAGAGAACCAAGTTTTGTATTTTTGTGATTTTTAATTAATTTATTATTATTATTTTAATGGGAAAATATGAAAAATTCATTTTTATGATTTTGAACATTATATTTTAACTTAGAAAAATTAGGAAAAATATCCTAAAAAGTTTTAAGTGATCAAAAAACATTTCCAATTTTTTTGAACCATTTTTTGTATTTTTAAAAATGTTGATTATTTTAATTATTTTTAATTCAAAATATATTTTAAAAATGAAATATTTTCACAAAAAATGGATTTTATTTTTATTAAATGCCCTTGGTCACAAGGAACTCATAGAACTAATTTTCATAATTTTTTTAAGCTTATTTAATTTAATATAATTATTTTTATAAAAAATCACAAGGTTTCCATAAAAATCCATTTCAGTGCTTAGACTAAGTCAAATAATTTTGATACTTTAACAGTGAGTAAATATGATTTTCATGGACTGTGGGGAAGTGATTTTATCAATTTTTTAGAAGTATTTAATTTACATAAATTAATATAAAATATATGCATTTAATCAAGCATGGAAATATACAAGATGATTAAAAAAATTACAATATTTTTTCTCGACTTCTCTGACCACATGAAACCTACTACCACAATAGTCACCTTTGCTTGATAATAAGGGCTAGAAGCATAGAGGTGTCCTCTGACCTAGGAAAAATCAGAAGACATGGCCACAGTCATGAGGAATGAACCCTCAAAATTTCAAGTCATGGTGAGTAATATTTTATCATGGAGAATTGAAATACCACAAAGGATATTTAACTCATTAAAAATTAGTGAATGAGAAAATAATTTTTATTTTTAGTCCATATTATTCTCCTCTATTCACTAAGCAAGAGGGTATTTTTATTTTATTTTTATGATTTTTCTAGAGAAAGATATGTATTTTTGAAGTTAAGGCATTAAAAATGATTCAAAAAATCCCTATTTTTCTACTTATCCACGCGGCGCCACCTCTACCTACGGTGGCTCCAAACTCACACACGGAGTGTTCTCATTGAACGCCACCATCCACTTTAGCTACCATGTGGCCTGTGGTTCACACACTATCCACTTGTCTGACTTGATCTTCTCGATTTGGTTGGATACACGCGTGATCGGACGGTTTCAAAAATCAATTATTTTCTAAATCCAATCAATTGAGTTTAGACATTGAGCCTAGGTCACTACTAAGCCTTTAACAATCATGATAGGTGAAATGGTGATTATCAAAATTTTGATTTTAAGTGATATGTAGTATGATATGTATTCTTATCAAATGGTCAAATCATCCTCAACTTTGGGCATAAGGCAAGTAAATTATCATCTTTCAATCACTTAAGAATCATTTGATCTTTGTTAACTTCCAAGTCATGAAGATTAGGAGGACTATGGTTTGGTTGATGTTGTCCAAGGATGGTGAGTGAGTTTCTAACTTTTAGCCCCATTTTATTTCAATTATCCAAACATGTTTATTAAGATCAAAATTACCCATTTTTCCCTTAGTTAATCCTAAATTTTGATTAAGGCACCAAAGTCTAAATTGACTATTTTGCCCTTGGGACACTTCACCTTATAACTCCTTAAATTTTTATTACTATTATTTAATTTTTAATCAATTTCAATGATTAAATTAAATAAGAAAATATTATTTTAATTACAAAAAATCATTTTTTTATATTTTTAATAGACTTTTATGAATTTAGAAAACTCAGAGAACCAATTTTTGTATTTTTTGTATTTTTAATTAATTTATTTAACTTAAAAAAAACAGGGAAAAAATTTTAATGAATTCAATGAAAATTTCATTTTTAAGCTTTTGAAATTTATATTTTAACTTAAAAAAAACAGGGAAAAAATTTTAATGAATTCTAAGTGATCAGGGGACATTTCCACTCATTTTGAACTATTTTTTGTATTTTTGAAAATTTTGATTATTTTAATTATTTTTAATTCAAAATATATTTTAAAAATGAAATATTTTCACAAAAATAGATTTTCGTTTTATTTAATGCCCCTGATCACAGCCCTCGTCACAAGCAACTCAGATAACTAATGTTCATAATTTTTCTAAGCTTATTTAATTTAATATAATTATTTTTATACAAAAATACAAGGTTTTCTTAAGAATCCATTTTAGTGCTTGGACTAAGTCAAATGATTCTAATATTCTTACAGTGAGTAAATATGGCTTTCATGGATAGTGGGGAAGTGATTTTGTCAATTTTTTATAAGTTTTTAATTTACATAAATTAATATAAAGTATATGCATTTAATCAAGCATGAAAATATACAAGAGGATTCAAATATCACAATATTTTTTCTAGACTTCTCTGACCACATCAAACCTATTAATATTATTCACATAATTTTTCAAGTGATATTTTGACTTATATAATTAAAATAACCAAAATAGTCACCTTAGCTTGAAAATTATGGCTAGAAGCATAGAGGTGTCCTCTGACCTTGGAAAAATCAGAAGACATGGTATTTTTCAAGAGGAATGAACCCTCAAAATTTGAAGTCATGGTGAGTAATATTTAGTCGTGGAGAATTGAAATACCACAGAGGTTATTTAATTCATTAAAAATCGGGAAATAAGAAAATATTTTTTTTTGTTTAAATTATTCTCCTTTGTTCATTGAGAATGTGGGTATTTATATTTTATTTGTATGATTTTTCTAGAGAAAGATATGAATTTTTGAAGTTTAGGCAATTAAAATAATTCAAAAAATGCCTATTTTTCTACTTATCAACGTGGCGCCCCCTAGACCTACGGTGGCTCCAAACTCACACCCAGTGCACTCTCATTGGACGCCTCCATCCACTTTAGCTGCCACGAAGCTTGCAATTCACGACCATCCGGTTGTCTGACTTGATCTTCTTTGATGGTTGGAAACACGCGCGATCGGACGGCTATCCATTATCGTCCCCAAGTGACTTAACCCATAAGTTGTTCACACTAAAACCTTAAGGTCTTCGTCTAGATTCAACATAATTGCATGAAGTTTGTTTCTAAAACTTCATCTACTCAAGACAAACACATTTATATGGCTTATACGGTATGAAAAATCAAGTACAAAATCAAGCCATTACAAATGGAGAATCAAAATAAGCTCGGGCTAGGTTTAGAGCTCAATACCTTTGTCTGAGAGGGGAGGCCTCAATCAGAGGGTTATGGTAGTTTTAAATTGATCCAACAAACCTTTGTATGAAGTTTCAAGCCTTGGTGAATTGTCTAGGTATGTTTTCGATCAAGGTGGATTTCAGGTGTTGGTCTAGAGCCACTCTAGAGTCTATTTCAGAGGGGGGTTTGATGGGTAATAAACTCCTCTTGCTCTAGGGATGGTGTGTGCAAAATTAATTCTAGTTTAGTTGACTGTGGAGAGATGTCTTATTTTGAGCTGAAAGTTTAAGCTCAAAATTGGGCTTCAATAGTGGGGATCAATGGGGAAAAATGGTGACAATGAGCTTAGGAGTTCTTGGAGAGTGTCTGAAAGTAATTGGATAGAGCTTCCCCAGGGATTTTCGCACTCACTTATTTATGGCCATGGAGTGGCTGATTAAATAGAGGAGCTTATGGAGGAGCTCAGGGCTAATTGATGGGTGTAAAATGGTGCTTAGGAGGAGCTCAGAGCTTTAAAGAGACAATGGGATAAGCTGGCCTCTGGGGTTGAAATTGGTTTTGAATTTGAGCTTGGAGGTCTCATTTTTGGTGTTTTCCGGCCGCTAGACCAGTAAACAGGGCCAGGGGTGGTGGCCAGGAGGTCAGGTGAGCCACAGAGAGGCTTAATTATAATTTACTCCCAATGGTAAGTGGTGATGGAAGAGATTTTTTGTTAAGGCCAAAAAATGGGATAAGATCTTTTAATTTAGGTACCCATTGATCTATAGCTTACTTGCGTGTTTTGATTGGGTTTAGCCTGGTCAATAAGGTGTGTTTGGTGTCTTAGACATGGTTAAGCCAATTTTTGTGCAAGGGTTTACTTGGGTCCAAATGGCTAAAAGTTGGGTTTAGGTTAGGCTAGCCACAATTTTAAAGCTCAATTGATTGACCAACATTGTGTATATGATTGTAATGAAGATTTTTGGTGAAGTAATGAAGTAATTTTAAGGTCAATTGAAAGCTCAATTGAAGGATTTTGGGATTTTGATCAATTTAGGCATGTTGGACTAGAATTGGGTCTAGGTTGGGCTAAGGCTGGGCTAAGTCAAAATTATTTGTTGGAAATGGTCCATAGGAATGTCATGAAGAAATTTCATTGTAAATTGGGTGTGAATTTTGGGGTTAAGGCATTCAATTTGGTGGAATTAGGAGACAACCAATTTGAGGAAAATTTGGGTTTATTTGGACTTGGGTTAAAATTAAGTGAAATTGAGGATTCACCAAGGCCAATTAAATGTTCAATTTTGTGTGTAGGAGTGTTATGAAGAGTTTAGGATTCAAATTGGAGTAAATTGAGTAGGCTATGGGGTTCAATTAGGTGAGATTAAGTCATATGGTCAAAATTGGGAGTTTTGATTTGGATCCAAATTGAGCTCAAAGCATGTGTAAATTAGGCTTGGATTTGGTTTGGATTGGTCATATGAAAGGTAAATTTAAGTTTAGAATTGGAATTGATGAAAATTGGGTCTAAATTGATGGACATTTGGGATGAATTTGGGGAAATTGAGCCTTTAAAGGCAATTTGGGGGTATTGGTCAAAATGGTCAAATTGGTCAAATTGTGTCCAATTGGAGGGTCCAAATTAGTTTTGGAGACACTTGAGATGATTTTTAAGGTCTTCGAAAAGTTTGGGCTTCGAAAACTTTGGGGTGCCAAAGATATTTTTGTAATTTTAACAAATTTGGGGGTATTTTGGTAAATTTGCCAATTTTGGGTGGTTTTGGGCAATTTGGGTATTTGGAAATGGTTTGAAGTGATTTTTAAATAAATTTGGGTATTTTGGGTTAAATTGGGATTTTTGGCCAAATTTGGGATTTGGTGGTGTCTATGTAATTTGGGTAGGTTTGGGGTGAAAATGTCAAATTGGATACTTTGGTAGAATTGGGGTGCCAACCACCCTATATGAGCTATGGACCAATAAAATCCCCATTTGTGTCCTCTATGCACTGGTCTTAGCTAAACCCTAGCCTAGGGATAATGGGTCTAGAGGACCAACTACATGAGTCTCCTAAAAGATCAAGCGATCAAAGTCAACAATTTTGGGTTGTGAGTGTATATAGGTGATAGTGAGTGTAGTGAGTGAACTAGCTCCAAAATAACACCTAGAGTCAACCCTAAGGTCAAACAGTCCTATGGGGACTCTCTTTGAGATCCTCCATACTGACCCCACCTACTAAGTGCTAGAGGTTAGGACCAATATGTGAAACTTCAAGTTGAGGAAGGAAGAGTTTGGAATTTCGAAAGGTGAGGATTCCCTTTCTAGTTTTCTAGAAATAGTCATCAAGAAAGTCCTATGGCTAGACCTTAGGCTACTAAAGAGGAAAAACTAAACCTCAACCAAAAGTGAGGTCAACATTTATCATTTCAAAATTTAAACCTTCCTCATGGGATCGATAATTGGGGCTTAAATAGAAAGTCTTATATTACTTGATAACGATACATTTACTTGCAAAGAATCCCAACATAAATTTCTTAAATTTCTTATTCATAAAAGAAAACATCAAATTTTTGGCATCGTTGTAAAGTGGGGTCAACTTTATAAGCTTTACGCAATGATATTTTCGGGATAAAGTTTTTGGCGTCGTTGCAGGGGAAGGTAACAGTAAATTAAATATATTTGGTAAATTATAAAATTTAGAGAAAAAATATAAAAAAATTATTATTAAAAAAATCAAAAATCATAAAAATTAATATATATAATTAAGAGTATTTTTAAGAAATTTTTCTTTGTTTATTATATTTGTTTATAAGAAATATTGGATTTGAAGGTTTAGTACCTTACGTTTCGGAATTAGAACGTACTATTAGAAAAATTCGAAAACAACAAATAGAAATTTAAAATTTGAACAAAATGACGAATAACTTATGTAATCAAATAAATGAAAATTGACAAAGATCTTTAAAAGAATATGCTAATTCAACAACAGATGAACTTCACTTGACTATTTATAACCCTGATATTATTGCTAATTCATTTGAGCTTAAACCTGCTATTATCGAAATGGTACAAAATAATAAATTTGGAGGATCACTTACAAAAGATCCTAACTTACATCTTGTTAGTTTTCTTGAAATATGTGCTACTTTTAAATATGATGCAGTGTCTAATGATGTTGTTAGGCTTAGAATTTTTCTTTTTTCATTAAGGGATAAAGCTAAAGCTTGGTTAGATTCATTAGCATCTTGATCTATCAGAACTTGGAGAGAAGTATCACAAAAAATTTTGGCTAAATATTTTCCACCTTTGAAAACTGCTAAGCTTAGAAAAGATATTACATCTTTTTGTTAGTTTGGAGGGGAATCGATATATGAAGCAGGAGAAAGATTTAAAGATCTCCTTTAGAAATGTCCACACCATGCTTTACGAGATTGGTTAATAATTCAAACTTCTTACAATGGATTAGTAGAATCACTTAGATCTATTATAGATGCTGATGCAGGTGGATCACTAATGTCAGAACCTTTTGATGAAGCATACACTTTAATAGAAGAAATGACTACTAATAATTTTCAACGGCCCTCTAAACGGGTAAATCCTAATAAGGGGGCTAGTATTCATGACTCTGATGCAATGTCTATTTTAGCATCTAAAATTTTTGTTATACTGAAAAGGATTGATCAAATTTGAGTAAACTATTCTCAAATACCACCGTTATTAGAGAAAAATTTACTAGGGTAGATAATTGATACTCAATCATCTTATGAAACTTTAAATGCTATACATAATTGAAATAAAAATCTCTATTATAAATATTATAACCCTGGATGGAAAAATCACCCTAATTTTAGTTAGAATAATTATATCAATTTGGTGAACCCCTCAAGAAATTTAAACAACCAAGGAAATCCTAATTATTGACCTTATTATCCTCCTAGATTTAACTCTAACCCTAACCCAAAAGTTAAAAAAAAGAAGTTGACGATGGAAGAAGTAATGTTCTATATGGGAAATCAAATACAAAATCAAGGGGCTACTATTAGAAATATTAAAAAT
>NW_018233397.1:62967-102344 GCF_001263595.1 Phalaenopsis equestris
ATTAGGACATATTGCTACTGCACTTAGTAACAGACCTTCTGAAATTCTTCCAAGTACTGTAGAAGTTAATCCAAAAAAGTGGACCTGCCTTCATTATTTTCTTCTCTCTTCATCATTAGATCTCTTTAAGACCAGTGCATAAACCAGAAACAAGAATCCAAGAATCCAAAGAGAAACTGAAGTTGAGGAGGAGAAGGAAGAGATTGAAAGTGACTTCAATGAAAATGAAATAATACAAGTTTCTTTAGAAAAACCACTACCTCTGTTTCCTCAAAGATTGAACCAGAAGAATAAAGATAAACAATTTACAATTTTTTTGGAAATCCTTAAAAATTTAACGATAAATATTTCTTTCATTGAGGCTTTGGAACAAATGCCAAGTTATGTGAAATTCATGAAAGATATACTAAACAAGATTATGAAGTTTGCAGATCATGAGACCGTTGCACTCAGTGAAGAGTGTAGTGTTATTATTCAGAAAAAACTTCCTGAAAAGTTAAAAGATCTTGATTGTTTTTACTATATGTTGTGCTATTGTTGAAAAGTTTTTTTGGAAAAGCCTTATGTGATTTAGGATTGATGTTACTGATTATCTAAGTAATGAGCAATTTAAAAAAGAGTTTGACGAAAAATTAAAGCAAAAATAATTTAGTGAGAATAAGGATGAAATAATATAAGAAAATTTAGATTACATTCAGGACAAATATGAAACTTTAGATTTGTTGGAAAATGATAATAAAAGTTTTATTCCTTCAAGTATTAAACCACTTCAACTTGAACTGAAAGTATTACTAACCCATTTAAAATATGTGTTTTCAGGAGATTCATCTACATTGCCTGTTATCGTATCTTTTGATTTAACTGAAAGTCCGGAACAAAAATTAATAGAAATGTTAAAAAGATATAAAAAGGCTTTTGGATGGACTTTAGTAGATATTAAAAAAATTAGTCCTTCCATTTGTATGTACAGAAGTCTATTAGATGAACGATACAAACCTAAAGCTGATCCTTAGAGGAAATTAAACCCAATAATGAAAGAAGTTGTTAAAAATGAATCTTAAAATGGTTAGTATTAAAATGGTTAGATGCTGGAACTATATGTCCTATTTCAGACAGTGCTTGAGTAAGTCTAATTTGTTGTATTACAAGGAAAGGATGAGTGATCATTGAAGTAAACAAAAAAAAAATGAATTAATTCCATTAAGACAAGTTACTGGTTGGTAAATTTGTATAGACTGTAGAAAATTAAACATGGTCACCAGGAAAGATCACTTTCCTTTACCCTTGCAAGATCAAATGTTGGATAGATTGTCTCGAAACAAATATTACTACTTTTTAGATGGATATAACAGGGATCATCAAATTCCAATTGCTCCTGAGGATTAAGAGAAAACAACATTTACAAGCCCTTATGGAACATTTGCTTTTCATAGAATGTCTTTTGGACTATGCAATGCATCTGCGACATTTCAACATTTCAAGATGTCAACTTTTAGTAATTTGATTGAGCATGGAATGGAAGTATTTATGGCATGGAATGGAAGTATTGAAGTATTTATGGATGATTTCTCTGTATTCGGGACTTCGTTTGAATTATGTTTAAATAATTGGGAAAAAATTCTAGAATAATGTGAACGAGTCAACCTAGTACTAAATTATGAAAAATATCAATTTATGGTTGTAGGTGAAATTTTACTTGGGCATAACATTTTTGAAAATGTCATGGAAGTAGATCCTACAAAAATTCAAGTTATTGAGAAATTACCACCTCCTACTGTGGTTAGAGGGGTAATAAGTTTTCTAGAACATGTTGGTTTCAACAGGTGTTACATAAAAAAAATTAAAAAAATAACTAAGCCATTATGTCAACTTTTAGAAATGGATAAAAATTTGATTTTAATGAGGAATGCATAAAAGCATTTGAATTATTGAAAGAAAAGTTAATCACTGCTCCTATAATAGTTCCACCTGACTGAGAGAAACCAATTGAAATAATGTGCGATGCTAGTTATTATGTTATTGGTGTTGTTTCAAGACAAAGGCAAAACAAAGTTTTTAAAGTAATATATTATGCTAGTAAAACTCTAAATTATGCTCAAGTTAATTACACTACTACTGAAAGAGAGTTATTAGCTATTTTCTATGCCTTTGATAAGTTTAGACCTTACTTGATTGGAACCAAATGTATAGTGCATACATATCATTCTGCTATCAAATACTTGATGCAAAAGAAGGATACTAAACCAACAAATGAAATTTTAGAAAATTTCCTTGATGAGCAATTATATAATATTAATATAATGAATATACCGTGGTATGTTGATATAGTAAATTATATTGTAAGTTATATTCTACCAACAGATGTTAAGAATCAACAATTAGAGAAATTTATTTATGATTCAAAATTCTATTTTTGGGGCAATTATATAATATTAATATAATGAATATACCGTGGTATGTTGATATAGTAAATTATATTGTAAGTTATATTCTACCAACAGATGTTAAGAATCAACAATTAAATCAGCAATTAGAGAAATTTATTTATGATTCAAAATTCTAGTTTTGGGATGACCCATATTTGTATAAACTATGTAAGGATCTAATTTTTAGGAGGTGTGTGCCTTATGAAGAAACTTAACAAATAATTGAAAGATGTGATTAAAAGATGTCATTATTCTGAATTTGGAGGACATTTTGGAACAAATAGAACTACACATAAAATTTTGCAAGCTGGATTTTGTTGGCCAACTCTTTTTAAAGATGTTAATGAATATATTAAAACATGTGATCGATATCAACGAGTAGGAAATATTACTATAAGAAATGAAATGCCTCTAAATTACACATGGAAAGTTGAAATTTTTGAGGTGTGGGGATATGATTTTATGGGATTATTTATGCCCTCATTTCGATATTTATATTTATTACTTGTTGTTGATTATATGTTTAAATGGATTGAAGTTATTGATGTACCTAGATGTGATGCTCAAAGTGTTTCTAAATCTTTAAATAAAAATATTTTTAGAAGATATTGAATGCCAAGAGTAATTATTACGGATGGAGGTCCCATTTTAAAAATAAGAGAATCGAGAAATTAATTAAAAAATATGATATTATGTAAAGATTCTTTACTGCTTATCATCCTTAGATTAGCGGTCTAGCAGAGATATCAAATCATGAAATAAAATGAATTTTAGAAAAAGCTATAAATCTTTATAAATTGGATTGGTATGCTAGATTACATACTGCATTATGGGCATACAGAACTGCTTATAAGATAAAGATTCTTTACTGCTTATCATCCTTAGATTAGCGGTCTAGCAGAGATATCAAATCATGAAATAAAATGAATTTTAGAAAAAGCTATAAATCTTTATAAATTGGATTGGTATGCTAGATTACATACTGCATTATGGGCATACAGAACTGCTTATAAGACTCCTATTGGAATGTCACCATATAGACTTATTTTTGGAAAAATATGTCACTTACTAGTAGAATTGGAGCATAAAGCATTTTAGGCTATTATAGAATTTGATGTTAATCTAAAATATGCTAGCGAGAAAATATTGTTGCAACTTAATGAACTTGAGGAGATTAGAAATGAATCATATGTTAATGTAAAAATCTAAAAAGAGAAAATGAAAATATGGCATGATCAAAAAATTATTAAAAAGAAGTTTGAACCTGAACAAGAAGTTCTATTATATAATAAAGATCAAGATTATTTCCAAGAAAACTAAAATTTAGATGGTTAGGACCATGTATATCTTACTATTTTGTTTAATAGATGTTTTATATATTAAATAATAATAATAATTTTTTATCGCCGACAGTGCCATTGGGAGCGCCGACAGCATCTCGAGCAGTTTCGTGCATTCAGGACAAATTTGGTAGAATTTGGCGGGATTTCACTCCTAAGTAACCTCCGAGAGGTGTTTTTAAAGGCCTAAAAAGTGTCTTGAACGACCAGAAACTTCCAAATTTTGAATTCCATGGCTTCTAATTCCAGAAATACTTCAAGGTGTGGATTTTTTAATAGAAGAAAGTTTATCAGTTTTAATGCGCAGAGATTATATGAAAAAGTCATCACGAAGAAGAGACTTATCAAGGATAGAGGCTTTGTCATAGAGGCTTTGTCAATCATGTCAATCATGGATTGAGTAATCCAAGTTCACAGATTGTGAAATCATTGTACAGAGTTGTTGGGAAGTTCTATGCTACACTACCACTGGAGTTGTTGTACTAATAGTAAAGGAATTCTATGCTAAATTACATGGAATTACCCAAGGAGTCATCTTCGTTTGAGGTTGAGATAAGGCTTTACTATTTACTTTGTCTCGAATTAATGATTTGTATAAGGTAGAAAATGTGTCAATATGTTATTATACAAATTTTATCCCAACGAGAGAAATAATGCAAGATGTATATCATTTTTTGTCGGATGATAATGTTAATTGGGAAATATGAGATGAGGGATAAGTTATTTTATCTGCTTCACCACTTAATCTAATATCAAAACAATGACATTGCTTCATCTCTGCAAAATTACTCCTTATCATGAAGATAGTAGAGTTATAAAAGAAAGTGCAATTTTAAACTATTGCATTCAAATGAAAAAGCCCATTGATGTGGGATAAAATATTTTCAAATCTATTATGGGTATTATTATGAATGGGCTTATATATGGACTGGGGCATCCTTCTACACTTTTCTTAATTTGCAGTCAATCTCAAGTGCCATATGAAAGTTGGAAGAAAGTGTTATTACATTGGGAGCCCATGAATCCCTATTGATGATAATTATATTGGGAATGGAAATGAAGAATTAGATATTATGTTGGATCATTCATCACATGCTTCAACACCATTAATGCCACAGACAGTTGGAAGTTCAGAAATTTTTGAGAAGAAAATGAAGAAAATTGAAAGAGAACTTTAGAGCATTATGAATGCAATAGGAAATCTTAACTACCTTTTTGATCACTTAGAGTTGGAGGATGAAGGAGAACTTTGATCATACCGGAACAATTGAAGCAGGTTTGGTGCAGATGTTCAAGAAAAATTGATGGATCGATGAAAATTTGACTAATCAATTCCCGTACCGACCCTTGTATAATTTATACATCCATTACCAGTCTATGGGTGATATTAGAGGAGGAGAAAGTACTAAAGATGAAGCAGAATAATTGAAGAAGTTGGACTCACTACTATTTTAAAGTAATTATGGTTTCAATGTGATTGTGTTGGATTTACTTTGCTTTAGAACTCTTATAACTTTAATTTTGTGTATAGTTTTGTTGTGTATAGTTTTGTGTGTATAGTTTTGTGTCAGCGTTCTAGTGTTGTGGCTTGATGTCAATGCTGAATTATGATTTATTTTGCTTTATGTATGTAAAAGTGTGATTAGAAAAGTGAATTTGTAAGAATTGAATTTTCATATATAAAAGTTAGTTTGGTGTTGTTTCTGAAAATATTTTTTTATGAATTATTTTAAGATGAAAATTAGTGTTGAAAAAAAGTAGTTAGACTCTGGAGTGAATTGAAAGAAAAGTGAAAATTGCGAAAATTGAAATATTGATTTTTTTTCCACTGGCGCCGACGGCGCCGATATGGGCGTCGACACCGCCCTCGACCCGAAAGTACCCAAATCCCTTAAAATTTATGATTTGCACAGTAAAAACACCATTTTTACCCATTCGACCACCTTCAACCTCTAGTTTGTGCACCTAGGTCTTACTATTGCTTTAATTTGAGGCAATTTTAAGGCAAAATAAGTTCGTATTTAATCTTCTCTTGGTAAGAGGTACACTTTGAACCCAAAATTTTTTATTTTCACCAAGGATTTATCTTACATTGCCGAGATTCGAAATCTTGAAAATTTTTTAGAAGATTTTGAGAAAATCCTGTGGTAAAAAAATTTTACTTAATAGATTTAAGTTTAAAAATTCCACATTGTGTTTTTCAGAATTTTGGGATTTTTTTTTAGATTTTATAAAATTTTCTCAGATAACCATGGCACCAAGAATGAGCAATGGAAATAAGAAAGTGGATTTTGATGATCAAAAGTTTGTCAGCTACAAGGCTAACATTTATTTCAATAGTTTTCTTGCAACTAAGAAAGTAATTCAGGATCAAACATTTAAAAATCTGGGTGGAGAAGTCGAAAGATTAATTGTTGCTCGGCAGTGAGAGAATTTTTGTTACTTTACTGTTGAGGCTATTTTTGGTATATTGATGGAGTTCTATGCCAACTTGAAGGAAACTTTTGAAGACTATGTTTTTATTCGTGGGAAAATGGTAGAATTTACTCCAAGAATAATTAATGAAATTTATCAGTTAGAGGATGTGTATAGCTATCAGTACAAATCATTTTTTGTTATAAATGAGGGTTTAGATGGAGTTATTTCTTTTCTTACTTATAGAAGTTGTTATAAATGAGGCTTTAGATGGAGTTATTTCTTTTCTTACTTATAGAAGATGAGCTTGGAAGGTGAAGAATAATGTTAAGGTAAACATCCCTCTTTCTATGTTAAATGTAGTATCTAAGGCCTGGCATTATTTTATAT
The DNA here is from genome assembly GCF_001263595.1 of Phalaenopsis equestris. NCBI lineage: Eukaryota > Viridiplantae > Streptophyta > Magnoliopsida > Asparagales > Orchidaceae > Phalaenopsis > Phalaenopsis equestris. The sequence continues at coordinate 69,539 of NW_018233397.1, forward strand.
CTGCTAGAATAATACCAACAAATCATCATAGCGAGGTTACAAAGGATAGAGGCATCTTAAACTTCTGTATCCAGCAGATGAGAAGGATAGATGTAGGCTCTATTGTTTATAGAAACACTCGTTCTATTGCTTTGGGTGATACTACTAGTGGTTTAGCATATCCTGCCCTAATCTTCACACTAAGTTAATAGGCAGGAGTTGATTTTGGAATGAATGAGGAGAGGATTGAACCTCTAAAACTTATTGGGCCTACAAATATTAAAAAATATTAAAACTTATGAATCTCTGAATCTCATGTTGGATGGAGATCTGGAAGTAGGAGTAAGGATATTTCTTCTTCTTCTTGTACCCCTACTTTCTAGGGACTTATGGAGCAAGAGATGATCTAACAGAAAGATATCTTGAGGATGGAAAATAGAATTGAAATAATGGAGGCCATAGATGCACATAATGTTGATTTGATAAGGCAGAAGTTTAAATATGATGCTGTTTATGATGATGCGATGGTTAGATACATGTGGGGTGACCACTCACTTCAGTTTTCTACTCATCCTGTGTTTACCCCATATTAACAACAAAACTTCATTGTAGAAGAAGAGGAAGATGATGACTGATGATGTTTTAATTTGATCTTTTGTTTACTTTATAGTTGGTTTTACTTTATTGTTATTATTGCTTTTTTTTAGAGTGATACATTGTTTTATTTTATATGTTATTTTATATTGTAAACAGTAGGATTGTAAAACTATTTTCACATTGGAAATCATTTTAGTATTGCTGTTAATTTTTAGTTATTTTTTCAATGTATTTGTTGTAAATTCTTTCTCAGCAAATTTTTATATGTATTATGTGTTATTTAATGTTTTATGTCTTGTAGCTTTTCATATTAACACTAGCAATATTTCAGAGTTAAGTTTAAGTATCAAAACCTTCAACAAGTAAGTCTTTTCTTTATGTATTAAATGTTTTCTTTTACCCTTTATTTCCTTTTAATTTTTTCATGCAAAATCTTTTTAAATTTAAGTTTGGGGGTGGCGAAGAAAATTTCCTTTTTAAAGAAAAAAAACTTAATTTTATTTGTCCTCAATTAGCTATATTTTCAAAATTTTTAAATTTAACATGACCTTTTGTATTAGAGGGTAACTTTAGATGTATTAGAGGGTAACTAGAGGGTAACTTTAGATAACTGTATTTGTGTTTCTAAATATATAGTAAACTTAAGTAAGAATTATCAATAATAAAGGTTAATTTTGAAGATTAGATATTTGGTAAAAGAGAATAAGATTATGTCTATTAGAAGTAAAGGAATTTGTCTTTCTGAAGTGTTAAAATATTTTAGAGATTCATGTAAGAAGAAAAGAATAAAACTTTATGAAAAAATCTTTAAAGCTAATATAAATTTATAAAGTGATGGAATGTGAAAAGTTTTTAACTTTAAGAAGGGGATAATAAAGTTCAAAATCATAAAAGGCTACCAAGAGTTGGATCTCACATAAAAAAAAGAAGAAGAAAAGAAAATAAAAAAAAAGAAAAGGGTTTGAAAATGGTCATGAAAAAAATTTAAGAAAAAGGAGTGAAGAAAAGAAAAGAAAAAGATGTGAGGAGCAGCTTGAGGGGATGCATAATTAAAAATTGGCTTCACTTGAATCAACTTAAAGAGGAAGGCTTGACTACATTCTCTAAACTTATATTAAGTATTAGCATATTTACAAGTAAAGATTCATGAAGTTCTTTTTCATATGGATATTCTATGTGGCTTTAATATGACAATTTCCAATTTTCCTTGAAAAAAATAGAGAATCAAAAATCTCAGACTTGATTGCTAGATATTCTTATACCTTTAGTATTAACTGGAGTTATTTTACATTTTTATTAAGTTATGCTATTGTATTCAGTGGACTAAAATATGAAAATCTAGAAGTTAAAACTCTTTGCCATGAGTCTGATTTTTATGTAGTAAAGGAGTTACTTGAGGACAAGTAGCATTTAAGTTTGGGGAATTTTGATACACAAAAAATATATTCATATTTTGACCTATATTTTATACTTAATTTTGGTGATGTTGAGTTTTAAATGAGAGTTTGTTTCATATTTTATTATAGGTTGTTGATTTTTAGGACTTGAAGCAAAACAAAAGCAAAAAGGATGAAATTTGGAGTTAAAATGACATTTTTAAAGAAATACTTAGCACTAACGGTGCCAGTATGGAAGCTGACAGTGCAGACCTACAAAATAGAGGCTATACTATCCTCAGCACCAAAGGTGCTAGGAGCATCACCGACAGTGCCATTTAACAGAGAGTTCATGGGTCACTTGCGCCGACGACCCCAAAATGGGTGCCGTCGGCTCCCATTCAGCGTCGAAGGCACCAGGATAAACGCTGGCAGTGCAGACCTACAAAACAGAAGCCAGACTATCCTCAGCACTGAAGTTACTAGAACCAGCACCGATAGCACCATTAACAGAGAGTTGACAGGCCACTGGCGCCGACGGCGCATGAATGGGTACCGATGGCGTAAATGTTGATGAAAGACCTGTTTCTAGAATATTTAACAAATTTGGATGCTTTTTGAAGAGTTTTTTGAAGAAACTATTGGAAAAACGGCTTTATTTAGAGTGGAAATTAATCAAAAAAGACCCCCTCCCTTTGCCCCTTTTGATCGCTTTCCACTCTCTTCCACGCTATTCCACATTTGCCACAGAGTTCATTGTCATTTATTTCTCTAGAGTTTTGAGTTTTTGTGGTGAGTTTAAGTGTGAATTCTTCTCTAAGAATGCTAGAGAGGGAGATAAGTGAGAGATTTCTTCTTCCTACAACTTCTAAGAGAGGCTTCAAGAGATTTGCTTTGAGAAAGAGTTTTAGATAAGTGTTGTTTGTTTATTATTGTTGTATGAACTTTCTTTTATATATGAAATTTGTGTTTTGTTGTATCTTACTCATAAAGTCTGAGTAGTTTCCATTATCTTTCTCCCTACTCTGAGATATAGTGAAATGAAGAGATAATTTGGATGTGCTAATTTTAAAATATAAAATAAATTTTGATGGTTTTTCAACTCCGTTCTTAATTTACTTTTTGATTTGATAAATTTAATTATTAAAATCTGTTATGAAACATATAATCCAGGAAATGGAGTACGAGTTCTACAACAAGGGTGAGAATCACATTTAATTCCATGAAGGAGTATTTCTTTCATGGAATTAAGTGCAAATAAATAGAGAAATATACTTTTCTGGGTGTAGAATTGGAGATTTTAGAGTGACAGACTAAAACCCCCAATTTGGTCTTAGTGTTTAAGAAGTAAAGTGAGTGTTAGACTTTAGGGGAAGGGAAGTGGGAGTTTTGGAGTGAGAGTTAGTATCCTCCTAGCCTAACCATGGATTTAGGTACTAAACCTGATACTAAACCTGAGATTAGCCAACCTGAGATTAGCCAATGATTTTCTATAACACTGAATCAGGGTAGAGAATTAAAATTGCTCCTATTTGGCACAATACCTATTTAAACCATTTATCTGATCTCATTTTACTAAAAACTCATTGTAGTGGGAATGAAGCTTTTTCATATTAGAAAACTTCATAACATAAAACATAGTTTAGTATTAATTGTTTAAACTTTGCATTTTAGTTTTGTTGGTAGTTAATAATTTAGTTCTAATAGTATCTCAAAAAATTCAAAATTAGTGACACTAATTTCATTTTATTTCTGTGAATTTCCTAGTTAATTTATCATTTTAAAATTTAAACATTCCTCATGAGATCGATATTTTGTGCTTAAATAGAAATTCTTATATTACTTGATAACAATGTGTATACTTGCGTAGAATCGCAACATAAATTGCTTAAATTTCTTATCCATAAAATAAAACATCATTTTTTTGGCATTGTTGTAAAGCGAAGTAAACATTACAAGTTTTACACAACTATATTTTTTGGATCATTTTCTTAAAATTGCTAATATATGCATAAATTATAATTAAATAAAATAAATAAAATCCAAATCTAAGGAGACTAGATAATTTTTGAAAATATCTTAAAAAATTAAAATCCACTTCCCCTTATAATAAGATCATAAACAGTGTAGGAATTGAAAGTTTAAGGGTTAAAATGTGGTATTGTGAAAAATATAAGCATACCTACTCTTTATCCCCTCTCGGTGCATGCAAAAACATCAGTTAGCCTAAAGTTTGTTCTAGCTTGTGCAGTAGTGTTGAGTAGATTCTGGCCTCTCACTTCCAGATTACCCACTGTTCCCTCTCTTTAGGACCTATTAGGGACCCTTAGATCCAGACTCCAAATTGAATTGATAAAAAAATCTAGTTTGTAACCCTAGGAACATCAATTCTACACCTATCAAAACTTATCTCCCTATCTATGTGCACTTCCCCTCGAACGATTGTGATGGCTCTATCCAAGGTTAAGTGTGGTACTCAATAGTTATTGAAATCACAGCCCTCCCATGTCATTATGTTTCAAAAATGATTTAAACTCAGAAGTGATCCGTTTGCAAAGTTAATGAAGAATCAGTGAAAATACCATCACAATTTCTTAAAATAAAAAAGTAATCCTTAAATCATTCTCATCCCAGACATGATTAAATCTCATCAGAAGAAGAAAGAGTACGGAAAACTACTCACTAAGCATGGAGAAATAAGACCAGAAAACTTCATTTAAATCAAAACAAATTCATTAGAAAAGTTATTACAACAATTAAAGATAATGAAGAACACAATACTTAGCTTTTTCCTCTGAAAGAAAGATGAAATGAAAATCCCTTCAAGAAAATCCCTTCAACAAAGTCTTCTACTGATCCAAAAAAAGTTAATACAATTCCTATTGAATATCACTCAAAATCCCTCACCAATTTCTTTAGAAAAGATAGAATTCTACTTCTCCTACACATATCTGCAACCTCTTGATGTTCCTAGAAGTTTAAAAGTTTAAAATGCCAAAAGGTTCCTTCCTTATTTCCAAATGGTCCTTAAATCTCCCAAAATTAACCAATAACCATAAAAAATGGTTACTAGATTTATGGAACCATAATTGACACTATAGCGCCGATTTTTTGATGTGACTGCCGCTATGATGCCAGAGTCTAGCGCTATAGCACCACCTCTACTGACAACACCCCAGTTTCGCTCTGTTTCACACCGTTTGAGCTCCAATCCGCTCCAATTATTATACCTACAGGATAAACATGGAAACAACATTTATTTAAAGTGTCATTTCATTCAAAAACATGTGTTAAATGTAAAGGATATTGAGCATAGAAAGACATATCAGAATGCATTAGATCAGAATTTTTTTCCTTAATCGATTTGACTCAAAATTACACCATTTTTGCTCCATTTTCACTAAAACTCCATTTCTTGAAGTTGTAATGAAAAGCATGGAAAATATCTTCTATTAAAGTTAAATATCTTTAAAATTTACATAAAATGAGCATTAAATGCATATTTAAAACAAGTAATTTTAAGGTGTATCATTCACCTCATATATGTCTTAGTTTTTATCACTATCGTATCTGATGCATCTAATTCTTTTGTTATGTTGATGCTCAACCTCAGGATTATATCACTTGATCAGATCCAATGATTGTCATTTTTCATGTACAAGATGCATGTAGCCATAGTGAGAGAAATTGTCTATGAGTGATAAAAAAATATTGTTGAACATTCTATGAAATCTTAGAAAATGAACCACAAATATCCATATGTCTCAATTCTAAGATGTGTGAAGCACAAATGGCACATTGCCATCATTTATTAGTTTATTTCCCTTTAATCATTCAACATAAAATTTAAATTTGTTAAGTCAAGCAAGTAAAAAATTTCATCTCGCACAAGCTTTTCTATTCTTATCCTTGAAATCTGATTTAATAGCTGATGCCATTGCATTAAAGAACTATTATTAGCTAATTTTGTTTTTATGCCACAAGTATTAACATTCAAAGCTTCATTATAATAAGCAACCATATCAAGCAACTATAGATTATCTTGTTGACATAAGTAACCAGTGCCAATAACATTAAGGAAAAAAATAAGTGAATATTTTTAAATGAACAAGTATATCAAAATTTATCAAAAGTAGAAATATAAACTATTTTTTTTTTGTTTAAATGACAATACAACAAAAGTGTCTTTAAAATCTAAATAATAACTAGTATATAATAATAATTTATAATGTCTTATAATTTCGACATCAATTCGTTTACAAATGCCCATATTGATGAATTTTTTAGTATTAATTGACTTTCGATATTTCGAGCAACCCTACATAGAGTGGTGGCACCTAAATCAATCCACCAAGTGTTTCATTCGAGCAACCCTATATAGACACACTTTTATGAGTGGTGGCACCTAAATCAATCCACCAAGTGTTTCTTTACACTAAGCTAAACTTACTTCAGTACAAACCAAATTAAGAAGTGTGTGTCTCTTTGCTCGACTAGCATCATATTTGGTACAAGCCCTTTTATATGTCCATACCTACCAAAAAAACTGTTAGTTTTTTTTTTTAATTTCTTCTTTATTTTGTATCTTTTATATTTGACCTTTAGTAGCTTCATTATTATTCTACATTTTGTTCTTATTATCCTTAAAGTTGTTAGCCAGATGAACACTTTTATTCTTTTCTTGCTTCAACCTTTATTCCTCATACACAATGAGAAATGAGCTCATTGAGAATCTATTTATTCTTTTAAAAGTTATAACTCACATTAAATTAACTAAGCTATGTAGAAATGGAAATCAAAACTAGATGCACTAGAAGATAATTAGAAAAATCCAACTATAGTTTCTTTAGTCTTGAAGTAAGATGACACATCTTCATGATGTAATCCCTTATGCTCTATTACTCTAGTACTCATTTAAATTAACCTCACTAAAAGCATGCTTATTTTAGCTTTTTATTTTTGGCAAATCATTTCTCAATAGACCCAAAGAAATTTTTACCTGTAAAAACCTCATCGGACATGATGTTTTTAAATTCTTCTTGAATGCCTCTCTTGATGATCATGTGACTGATGTGATTTGAATAATCCCATTTCTCAAATATTTTTTTATCATTAATGAAACTTTGATCAGTAGTAGCGAGACATTCAATCCTTAGTGAGAGGTCTATATTAAGGCAACCAAGAATAATTAATACATTATATTTCTAATCTTTAAAGTTAGTTCCAATCAAACTAGGAATGGAATTAACATTTATAGATATTGAGGTATCAGATGTAGTAACCATACATGGAATAAAATTATATATCACAAAAGAGCCCATAAAAAAATATAAGCAAGATTTAAATAATAATTAATCTCATCATAAGAATCCTAGACACAACATTAATGTTTAGCCTTTTCACAGAAATTTTAATTTGTAAGTTGTATTCTTGGTGTGGTGTCAATTATTAAAAAAGAATCATGTTGAATAATAAGCTAATCTTTAGATCCACTTATTATTTATATGTCAATAAATTGAATAAAAGCTAAAAATTATTATCACATGTTCAAATTTAAATATGTCAAAATATTAATATTTCCATAGGTAAACTAATATTTGCATAAGTTTTTTTTTTAAAGAGCAACAAGGTCTAATTTTATTAAATAAGAAAAACAAAAATGCAAGCTCGAGAAACATCTTAAATTAATTAATATCCATAAGAGATGCTACTTTGATAGCATGTTACTTCAACTAATTAATTTAAAATAATAAAAATCAAAATAGCCTTATTTTCAAAAGAGAAAAAATGATACAGTAATTATTATAGTAGTATAACAAAAATTATTGTAGTAAAATAGTTCGGCAATTTACTAAAGAAGCATAACAACACATATTTCCTTAGAAGTAATTTAAGATAGTTTCTAAAGTCCAAAATTCAAGTTTTGGGATTAAAAAACCACATTTCAAAAGGCATATATGCAAATTTCAATCCCTAAAAAAATAGCTTTAATTTTTTATCAATTCATAATTAATCAACAAAAAATCATTATATTTTTATGAAAAGTAAGTTTTCATGAATTTACATAACAAATAACATAAAATATCCTTGAAAACATGATTAAAAAATAGCTAGGACAAAATTAGTATTCTTCACCAAAATCATATTGTTGACCTCATTTTTGTGAGGATCTACCTTGAATCAACATCCAAGATCAGGACATATTCTAAACTACCCAAATAACCTCAAGGTCTTAGAGATTCTTCTGCAGACAGTTAGAAATGACCATCAAATCCATCGTAGGGAAGGAGTCTACCAACATTGACTCCTTGAACCCATCTGGGGTCCACCAACCCTAAAAATTAGACTAAATCCCTCATGTGCCCCTTTGAACCCAAATTAAGATAACACCCCATGTTGATTGGCCCTGGACCAAATGGTCACCCCATTGACCATTTGTTCAACTTTGGACCCAATGGTTACCTCATTGATTGTTCTGTCAACCTTGGTCAATTAGTCAAGCTTAAATCACTATTGTCAACCTATGGGACTAGTGACCATTCTATGATCCAATTGATCAACCCTATGACCCAATTGGTCAACCCTAGAGCCCAATTGGTCAACAATGGTCAATTAATCAACCCTTTATCATCTTGGTGAACTTATTATTTTATAGCCTAATTTCATTTTCTTAAAATTAATTAATTAATTAATTAATTGAAGAAAGATGAGATTAAAACTTATTAAGCTTAAATTTGAACCATATGACCATTCATCAAAGCCCAACCTCTTGGCAACCCAAGCCCATGCATGACATCCAAACTTAAATCCAACCCATGACCCATTGCTATTATGTCACTTATGACCCTCTAAAACCCATCATGACATGTTAAATACATAAGGCATATTAAGCCACCTATGAATCCACCATATTTGACAAAAATCCGAAGCCATCTTGAGGGGTGGATTAAATGGCACATCACCTAAATTAGCTCTTTGAATCAGGATCAGGGGGTTTATCCAGCTCACTCCTCAGCCACCCTTCCACCTCTCCTTATCTCCAATAGAAAGAAATCCATACCACATCTAACCTCTTCACCATGCTTGAGTTAATGATGAGCATGCCATAGGAAAGGGAAAATGGGCTATCCCCAGCTGAAATCTCATCCTCTGACCTCCCTGAGCCACCACACACATCCTCCATTCGATCCCAAGCTTGGTGAGGGCCTCCAATGGCCATTTAAGGCCATGACTGAGAACTTTATCTAAAGAGAGAAGATAGCATACAATCCAAAGACCCGGTCACACCCAAGAGAGAAAATCTCCCTCATCCTTTAGGCAAACAATACCACATCCGTTGAAATTCACCAAGTAGCCCCAATTTTAAACTTGAAAACCAGGGCTAAATTTTGATTTAACAAAACTCACAGAAAAACTCCAACACAATTCTTCCAAACGCTTCCCCAAGCTCTACAGAGAAGAACCTAATTGAAAATGAGCTCTTTGGTGGGCTCTAACCTATTACTACGTGAAACTGTTACATCATTTAAACAAGTTCATAACTCAGGCCTATTTCTTGTGATCACGGGCACCTAGGAAAAAAAATTATTTCAAAATAAATAGTTTATTTTTGTGCTACTTTTTAAATTAAAAGTAATTAAAATTTGTGAAAGGTTAAAAATATCCAAAAGTGATCTTAATTGCTCTCTAATCACTTGGGACCCTTTAAATTATTTTTACTAATTTTTCTAATTTTGTTATGTATTTTTAAATGCGAAAGTGTATTTTTCTTATATTTCTATTAATATAATTATATTAAATAAAGTAAAAATCATAAAAATGAAAAGTTTGTTTTCGTTAGTTCTTTGAACTCAAAGAGATTTAAGAGAATTATAAAAAGTAATCTTTGAAATTAAATTACATTTTCTTTTTAATTTAATCATTAACTAAATAAATAATTAAATTAATTAAGATATAATTTTAAAAATATGAAATTATGTCCAAGTGGTCCTCTGACCTAGGTAAACCTTCATTAATTTTCCCATGAACAAAAAACATTGATTAGTTAAATGAATTAATATTGAAAATCCTATTTTTGACCTAAAATTATTATATAAACTAAATAAAAATTAGAAAATCATAACTTCTTCTCTGATATTCTTTTCCCATGAGTAGGGTGCCATAAAAGTTTCAAAGTCATTTGAGTTCAATTTAATGAGTTATAAAGTGGAGAGCTCTAGGGGCAAAATGGTAATTTTGGATTTTGAAGCCTTAATTAAATTTTAGGTTAACCAAAGGGGTAAATGGGTAATTTTGATCATAATAAACCCTTTTGGACATTTGAAACATAATGGTTCTAGAGGTAGAAACCAATTTGCCACCTTTTCATGATAAGGCTAAAATTCTAATTTTATAAATCATTGTGACTTGAAGGTTATTCTAATTGGATAATCCTAAGGTAGTGGGCTTAAGCTAAGAAGATAACAATCCACAAATTTAAAGCCTCTACTTGGTGATAATCATGATTTTAATAAATATTTCATTCCATTTCATTTGAACATTTTGATTATTACAGATTTATCATGCAAATTGAATTTAAGGGCTTATTAGTGAACTAAGTCTAATATTTGGACTTGTTTAATGAGAATTAGAAAAGCGGAGTATGATTAATTAATGAAAACTCTTAAACACTATAAGCCTGACTTTAATCTAGCATATAAAATCCTTAATGACATTCAACTTGTTCTTCGGGGCATCTACTCACATAACTCTTAAATAAAACATCAAGTAATTTTCTTAGTACCCTACTCTTGGGATGATTGAAATATTAAGGTTCACTAAGCATAGGGTGTATTAATTCATTGAATTTAAATTTACCTCTGGATAATTAATTAAATCATATAATAAGTTCAAATGAAATCAAAACGTTTCAAATGGCTTTAAACATTGTTTAGGGTTATGCCATGAACACTTTTATAATCTTTTGGATATTTTGAAGGACAATTGAACTTATTATACTTTATTCCAAAAAATCATCCATTAAAACTTTAGAGACCTACCAAGTTGTACCTCAAAATTTGATAATTCACCTAAATCAATAAAAATACCCTACACTACTTATCCTATATTAATTGACCCAATGCTCAAGGATTTAATATTCTTTAAGGTATTTAAATCCCTCTGAGCAACTAGGGATATTTTTTATTTTTTGCCACATATGGATCATCGGGCGTAAGTCTGAGGTCTAGGTGGGGCAATGAAAATAACGCTAAGGTAAAATGAGAGAAACTATGTGGGATTCTAGAATGGTATCTCCCACCCCTAGGATCTTTCATAGAAGGAGAGGATTAGGATTGATGATACTATTAGATGACTCTCGAGAAGATGATTGTCTGTCATAATCTTATGTTATTTAGAGTTTTAGCTCAATTATATTGATTAACCTTTGGACTGCACCACTCTAGCAAATGTTTTAAATAATATCTCTTTTGCATGATGAAGTAAATTTTATATGCATGAAAATTAAATTAAAATGAAAATTTATGAAGGTCCACGGTTAATCACTTGGAGGTTAGGACTGCCCTCCGTAGATTATCGGGTTGGTAACTCTTACTTAAGGTCGGGAAGCACACAGTCCAGCTCTAAGCCCCAACCTTTACCCAAGTCTAACACCTAGTCCTGGTCTTCCATATGTGACTATGAGTTTTCTTTTTATCCGGTTTTGCTATGACTCAGTTTCTAACTTTTCCATACTTGATGCTTCCGTTTACTTTCCTACAATTTATTTAATTTCTATAAATATATTCTGCTTTATGATGCTAACCATGCAGCGAGAGTAGTGAAAAGATGAAAGGTACACATTTATATTTTTTTGCACTACAATTTTATTTCTTTACTTTATTGTGTTCTTCCTATATGCATTTATTTACTTTATATGCAAAACATAACATATTTTCAAAATTGAACAACACTTGCAAAACAAAATAACAAAACAACATAACATTACATAATAAGTCCTTTTAAATTTATGGGAGTCCCACGGATGAGGTAACCCACGGTTGCTAATGAGATCTCCCCAATATAAATGAGCTTAACAACTCATTTAGACTAAGTAAATTTAAAACAAAATAGTGGTATTGGAATGAGGGAACCATGAGATCCTAACTGGTGTCATTCTAATAAACTTTAACCCTCCCCCTCCTTCTCATAATGCTTGAATAATAATAAAACTTGTCATTTAAAACTTTCAACCCTCAGAATTTAGGACTGCTACTTTGACAAGGAGCTTGGAGCTAACTTTAAGGGTAGCATTCTACAGTAGCAAGTGGATCTACTGAGGAAATCTTTCCTTAGAAATTAAATAACATGCCATAGGATTTCAAGGTTGTTTGCTCGTACATTCATATTGTGCAATTCAATCCCTAACTCATTTTACGGTTCTGAGGTTGTCATTCGTTATGACATAAATCCTCCTATCTTCTAGGGTATTTCTATGATTTCGTTATGCAAAGGTGATACACCAAAAATATATGTATTTTTATAACCATATTTTATACTCATTTATGGTGATATTGCACTTTAACTGAAGAAATTTTTTTTATTTTTATTGCAGGTTGTTGATTTTTAGGACTTGGAGCAAAAAGGATAAAATTTGGAGTCAAAATGGAGAAAAATTTGGAGTCAAAATGGAGAAAAATTTGGAGTCAAAATGGAGAATTTCAAAAATTTATTTAGCACCGACGACACTAGACTGGGTGTCGATGGCGCCGTGTAACAGAGAAGACAAAATAAATTAAATTGCCGCTGGTTCCAACGGCACCAGTGTTGGTGCAGACCCTATTTCTAGAAGATTCGACAAATTTGGACGCATTTTGAAGAGTTTTTGGATGCACCTATTGGAGAACCAACCCTAGGTTGTATTAGGAGCCAAAATTGATCGGAAAAGTCTCTCTCATTTGTCTCTCTCAACAATCCATCGCCCCTTCTTGCCACTTTACATCATTCCATGCCATTCCACACCATAGTTAGTTATTTTCTTTATAGTTTTGAGTTTTTGTGGTAAGTTTAAGTGTGAATTCTTCTCTAAGAAGTGTTATAAAGGAAGAGAAGTGAGAGATTTCTTCTTCCTACATTTTCTAAGAGAGGCTACAAGGGATTTGCTTTGAGAAAGAGTTTCATATAAGTGTTATTTATTTATTATTCTTGTATGAAATTCCTTTTATATATGAAATTTGTATTTTGTTGTATCTTTCTCATGGGGTATGAGTAGTTTCCTTTATCTTTCTCCCTATTCTGATATATGGTGAAATGAAGAGATAATTTGGATGTGCCAATGTTAAAATTTAAAATAAATTGTGATGGTTTTTCATCTCCGCTCTTAATTTCCTTTTCAATATGGTCAATTGAATTGTTAAAATATGCTGTGAAACATATGATCCGCAAAATGGAGTATGATTTCTATCTACAACAGAGTGAGAATACAACAGAGTGAGAATCACATTTAAGTCCATGAAGGAGTATTTGGTTCATGGAATTAAGTGCTAAATAAATAGGAAAATATACTTTGTTGGGTGTAGAATTGGAGGTTTTTTAGGATGACAGACTAAAAATCTTCAATTCGTTCTTATTGTTTAAAAACTAAAGTTAGAGTTACCCTTCAGGGGAAGGGAGGTGGGAGCTCTAGAGTGGGAACCACTATCCTCTAGCCTAGCCACAACCACTATCCTCCTAGCCTAGCCACAGATTTAGGGTCTAAACCTAAAATTAGCCAATGATTTTCTATAACACTAAATCAGGGTAGAGAATTAAAATTGCTCCTATTTGGCACAATACATTTTTAAACCATTTATCTCATCTCATTTCATCAAAAAGCTCATTGTAGTGTGAAAGATGCTTTTTCATATAAGAAAACTTCATCACAGAAACATAGTTTAGTAGTTACTATTTTAAAACCCTGCATTTAAATTCTGCTAGTAGTTAATAATTTAGCTTTTATAGTATCGTAAACATTCAAAACTAGTGACAGTAATTTCATTTTATTCTGTGAATTTCCTAATTAATTTATCATTTCAAATTTAAAGCTTCCTCGTGGGATCGATATTTGGAACTTAAATAGAAACTCTTATATTACTTGATAACAATACGTATACTTGCATAGAATACCGACATTAAGAGCTTAACTTTATTATTTATAAATTACCACATCAAGATTTTTGTACCGTTGTAAAGCAGGATCAACTTTATAAATTTTACACAACTATATTTTTGCCGCATCAAATTTTTGGCGTCGTTGCACGGGAAGGTAACGGTAAATTAAATAGATTTGGTAAATTAGAAAATTTAGAGATAAAAATATACAAAATATAAAATAAAAAAAATTATAAAATCAAAAATATAAAAAATATATATATTTTAGAGTATTCTTAAGAAATTTTTCTTTGCTTATTATATTTGTTTATGCGAAATATTGGATCTGAAGGTTTATTACCTTACAATTTGGAATTAGAACGTACTATTAGAAAAATTTAAAAACAATAAAAACAAATTAAAAATTTGAACAAAATGGAGAATAACTTAGATAATCAAATAAATGAAAATCGATAAAAAACTTTAAAAGATTATGCTAATCCAACAATAGATGAACTTCACTTAACTATTCAAAATCCTGATATTGCTGCTAATTCATTTGAGCTTCAACCTGTTATTATCTAAATGATACAGAGAAATCAGTTTGGACGAACACCTACTGAAGATCCTATTTTTCATTTTGCTAGTTTTATTGAAATTTGTGTTACTTTTAAAAATGAAGGAGTGTCTAATGATGTTTTTAGGCTTCGGCTTTTTCTTTTTTTAGTAAGGCATAAAGCTAAAGCATGGTTAAATTCATTAGCACCTGGATCTATAAGAACTTGAGGAGAACTATCACAAAAATTCTTGGCTAAATATTTTCCACCCTTGAAAACCGCTAAGCTTAGAAATGATATTACATCATTTTGTCAGTTTGAAGGGGAATCGATATATGAAGCCTCGGAAAGATTTAAGGATCTTGTTAGAAATGTCCACACCATGCTTTACCAGATTTGTTAGTAATTCAAATATTTTACAATGGATTAGTGGGATCACTTTATCTATTATAGATGCTACTGTAGGTGGATCACTAACGTCCAAACCTTTTGATGAAGCATACTCTATAATAGAGGAAATGACTACTAAGAATTTTCAATGGCCCTCTGAAAGGGTAAATCCTAAGAGAGTAGCTAGTATTCATGACTCTGATCAATGTCTATTTTAGCATCTCAAATTATTGCTATATCAAAAAAGATTGATCAGATTAGAGTGAGATTGGAGTGAACTACTCTCAAATACCACCAGTAATAGAGGAAAATTTGCTAGGACAGATAATTGATACCAGATCATCTTATGAAACTTTGATTATTATTAATAATCAAAATAATAATCCGTATTCTAATTATAACAACCCTGACTATTGCAATCCTGGTTGGAAAAATCTTCCACTCCAAATCCTTCTAGAAACTCCATTTTATCAATTCCAATGAATTACCCAAGAGATGCACCAAAGACCACTTCAAAAATAGTCCAAATCTAGCGTATATTAAAGAAGTTATGCTAAAAACCGTCACTGACGCGGAAGCGCCGATTTTAGGGGGCTTCAGCGCCCCTATCTCTTTTTGGTGGCACCTAAGCGCCATTTTTGTATCTTAAGTACCAGGCACAGGTACTTAAGTGTCTGGTTTTGGTCCTCATAGCTCCGGGGTGCCCCGAGTGTGCCCCGATTCGACCCAATTTGCTTCGATTTGCTCCCTTTTGGTCCATTTATGTTTCTTTTGCTCCAATCACTCCAAATTCTTCAATTTGATAAATCTACAACCAAAAACATAAAAATATACCTTTAAATTACAATATCATCATAAAATATAGCATGAAAAATAGTAAATTTTTAGGCGTATCAAAATCCCCAAAACTTAAACATTACTTGTCCTCAAGTAATATTACATTTTTAATATAATTTATGTAGATTAGAGTTAATGGGTCATCCTTTATAATTGCTAAATTTTTTTTCTAAAAAATCAGAAAAAAAATTGATAGTTCAAATTAGAAGAACTTCTAATGAATCAGACTAGTCCAGGGTCTAAAATATTTATCATCAAACTTGGGAATTTGTTTTCCTATCTAATTCAGAAATATATGCAGATTTTTCAAACTTTATATTCTATGAACTTTACTTTCTAGACTTAAGAACTCTCTTAAAAATAATTTTTACTAATATAAGTATAAAAATCAAGCTTAGGATTGTTCTAATTTATTTTAGTCTAGAGGACTCAAGTGAAACCAATTTTTAATTAGGACATCTCCTCAAGCTTCTCCTCATTTTTTTTTTTGCATTTTCTTTTCAGTTTCAGGATCTTTTGATCCATTTATTCTTTGCATTTTCTTTTTCAGTTTCAGGATCTTTTGATCCATTTATTCTTCTTTCTCTTTTTTTTATATGTGATAATTACTATATCTAGAGAAGTCCTTAAATGATTTTGAATTCCACTATTCTTGTCTAAAGTTAAAACTTATTACTTTCCTTCACTTGAAAAGATGTGTATATATTTTTTTTAAAAACACTTTGTAAGAGAGCCTTAAATGTTTGAAATAAAAATTCTAAAAAACCTTAGTTTCTCAGAAAATATAATTTTCCCTACTAAATATAGTTATTCATTTTCCCAAGCTCTCCAATAAATATCCATATCTCTAGGTTCACCCTTTTCACCAAAAATATCAACTAAATTTTCCTACTACATTTTTATACTTAAAATTCTAACATCCTTAAGGTGACTCCACATAACAAAAAATCATTAGAAATAAAATACAAATTTATTTGTAGTACTTTTGAAAATAAGTAAGGTTTAAATTTGAAAAAATTTTCTTTTCCCTCCAAACTTAAGCTCAAACATGTGTAACAATGAAGTTCAAAAATATGCGGTATGGAAAGATCACTTTTACAATTTACTACACATCCTACAAAAATATAAAAAAAGTAGCACATGGTAGAATATTGCAGTAGAAAGTAAATCTAGCCTAAACATGCTTGACATAACACTATAAAAGAATTTTAAATAGTTGAAAAGGTACAAACTAAAGATTAAACATGAACACATTTTAACCTTTATAAAGGAATTGTTGAATGATAACAATTTCAAAATATTGAGATAAGTTTTGTCATCTCCCATGACTCATTCAACTTGACTCACAAAAGTAGACACACAAACTCCAATACATAGACTAACAAATTCATAAACAAACAACAACTAAAGTTAATTTAATCTCTCTTGTACTCACATTTCCCCTTCTTACTTTCAATTTCTAACTGAAGAAACTACACTAATATATTGGTGTATTATAAAAATTTTTATTGTTATCATCCATGGACAACAATTCCCTCATATGTTTCTAATTTTAGGGTTACTCTAAGTCTAAGGTATACACACTCTGGTAAATAAAAGTAGTGCAGTTCATCCATATGTGCAGTTCATCTAGTGCAGTTCATCCATATGTTATTTACTAAGTAACTTCATGACCTTAAGAAGTGAAGACAAAGTCAAATAAACGAAGTAATAGAGTTAAAATAGAGTGGTCCAAGTCCAAACTCTACATGCTTCAAGGTAATGCTCAGCTCTGATTAAGAACTAAGTCGTAACAGACTCGTCAATCTGCTACTACCAGAAATCATATACAAATCTAGTCATGATGAAGGAATTACCTCACAACATTAATCTAATCCACTCTTACATATCAAATACGGATCAAAGTTCAAAATCTTACTAATATCCAATCCAACATAATAAAAATCACACTAAACAAATAACAGAGATAACCATAAGTTGCCTTCTACGAAACGCATTGTCTAACATCGATGACTCGATGTATCCAATGTTTATTCTGGTTGACCTGCATCAGAATCTCATTCATTTTTTTCTATATACCATGGAATAGGCCATTCAGAGATTTTGAATAACTCTTTTTTAGGAGATCTTTTATTGATTTCATCATTCAATTCAGGTTCTTCTAGTGATTGAGTCGAATTTGAAGATATAAAGACTGGTGTTGTTGATGAGTTCTTTAAATTGGTAGGCTTGAAAATTGGATGGGATACATTCATCTGAAGTTCATGAGATTTTTCAATAAATGGAATTAAAAGTTTATTATTTTCAGTAACATCCATCATTTTGCACCTCTCCTATCAATTTTGCACCTCTCCTAAACATACAGACAGTCCTCTTTAAACAACATTTTCATCTCATCATGAAAGTCAATTTCGATCTCATCTGTTAACTTACTCTCAAAACTTTCTTGGAAATTGTCTTTACTTAGATAATCAATTTCATCAACCCAAAAAAAATC
The DNA here is from genome assembly GCF_001263595.1 of Phalaenopsis equestris. Lineage (NCBI taxonomy): Eukaryota > Viridiplantae > Streptophyta > Magnoliopsida > Asparagales > Orchidaceae > Phalaenopsis > Phalaenopsis equestris. The sequence goes on from NW_018233397.1 coordinate 87,877, forward strand.
ATCATCTTTTCTTTCAGTCAGATACATCATAGCCTTTAAAACATTGAAAGGGGTTTCATGGTCACTAATATTCATAGTTAACTCTTTTTCAGGAATATTTATCGTTAACTTCTTAAGTAGTTCCATGAACTTTGAAAATTATTTATCCAACTCATACTGTCTAAGTCTTTGAGGAAATGGAGGTGGTGGTCTTTCTAAACCGATTTTAGTTAGAGATATTAATTTTTTCAGATCCTTAGAAACATTTTCTTCAGCTCTTTTAGTTTCCTTAATTTTTCTCACAACTTCTTTCTCTTTTCTAACCACACCCTCTATCTCTCTTCCACTTTTTAATTGGACAACTTCTATTTGTTAATCATAGTTCTCTTTAGGGTTGATCTCAGTGTTACTAGGAAGTGTTCCTTACGGTGTATTGCTAAGTGAATTAACAATTTATCCTAGTTGATTATTTATGTTTCTAATCGCAGCATTTTGACTTTGCAACTGGTTTATCATTTGCAATACCACTTCTTCTATAGACATCTTATCCTCAAATTGTTGATCATTATTAGAGTTCAGTGGATATGATGGTCTATAGTTTGTGTTCCTCTGATTATTCAAACTTCCATTAAGATTTGTATGATTATTTACCCATTGTTGGTTTCCACCATTAGTAATATGATACCAGTTATAATTAGGATGGTTCTTCCAACCCGAGTTGTAAAAGTTAGAATACTGGTTGTTTATGATGTTTAAAGTCTCATCTGATAAGTTAGAATCAATCATTTTCCCTAATGAACTTTCCTCACTTACTGGATTAAATTGAGGCTAGTTCATTCCAAATTCGCCCAACTTCCTTGATATTGTGGCAAATTGAGATGCAAGAATTTCAATCGCATCTGTATCATGAACACTGGCTACATTTTTAAGATTTACCTTTATAGAGGGCCATTAAAATTCATTTGTAGTCATTTCTTCAATTAACACATATACTTCATCAAATGGTTTTGACATTAATAATCCACCAGCGACAACATCAATTATAGACTTAAGGGATCCTACTAACCCATTGTAGAAAGTTTAAATGATTAACCAATCAGGCATAGCATGGTGTGGACACTTTCTTAAGAGTTCCTTAAATCTTTCTCAAGCTTTATATATTGATTCCCCTTCATACTAATAAAATGAGATAATATCGTTTCTAAGTTTAGTAGTCCTTGAAAGTGGAAAATACTTAGTTAGGAATTTTTGAGTTAACTCCTCCCAATTTTTAGTAGAGCCATGTGTTAATGAGTATAACCACAATTTAGCTTTATCCCTTAGTGAGAAAGGAAAAATCCTTAGTCTAACAGCATCGTCTGACATGCTGTTATAATGAAATGTAGCACAAAGTTCTAGAAAACTTGATAAGTATAAATATGGATCCTCTGAAGGAGTTCCCCCAAACTGGTTGTTCTGTACTAGTTGGATAATCACTGGATTAATTTCAAATAAGTCAGCTTCTACGACAGGGGCTTGTATGCTTCAGTGAATTTCATTTGTCGTAGAACTTACTTAATCCCTCAATGATTTATGATGATTTTTCATGTTATTATTTTGAATGTTTTCCATTTTCATTTTTAGTTTTTCAAGTCCTCCTTTCTGTTTTTTTATTTTTTTCTTATTTTCTAACTCAGGGTCATAAGGTACAAGTCTTATAGATCCTTTATTTTGCATACGCAACACAAAAAATAATGCATTAACAATTAAATAAATAAATATATATATATGTATTCAACACAACAAAATATTTTCACAAACACCTTGTTTTTCTCACAAGCAAATTTTTAACACCACTTTTTCATACAAAAGACACTTTTCACACAAAAATAGTTTTTACGATAATACAGTTTTCCAAGTCTAAGCCTAATTACTTCAACTAAAATTCTCCTAAATGTCAAGATCAACCGTTGTGATCTCCGACAACGGCGCCAAAAACTTGATTCTGATATTTTGTGTGTAAGAATTTATGAAGTTAACACCACTACTTGAAGATTTTAATTTGTTAATCTAAATTTTGAATATTTTTGAAGACGGGCTAGGTAGGGAAGATACTAGCTCTCACTCTAGAGTTCCCTCTTATCCCTCCACCTGGAGGCTAACATCTCACATCAAAACCTAAAATAATAAACCAAAATTAGGGATTTTAATCTTTCACCATAAAATCTCCAATTCTGCATCCAACATAGTATATTTCTCTATTTATTTGCACTCAACCCCATAGATGACATCCTCTTCCATGGAATCAAATGTGATTCTCCCTATGTTGTAGAAAATGTGATTCTACCACAGTTGATTGAGACAATACCATCCCGGATCTTACATGTTCTCACAACAGATTTTAGCATGAAAGTTGATCAAGTTTACATGTAAATGAAGAACAAAGTAAAATCATCACAATATATTCTCACTCTACTCAATTCTATATACTACACATGCATACTAGTTCATTACAAGAAGAAAGAGTAAAGAAAACTACTCACTACACATGGATAAACAACAAGAACATTTCATTGCATAAGTCTTTGAAACCATACAAAAGCAGTACTAATATCAAATAAAAATACAATTAAAATACTTATCTTTGATGAAAATCAAACTCTCCTTGTATAGCAAAAGCAATCTCCTTATAATCCTCTCCAAGAACAAAGTGAAAAGAAAAGAAGAAATCTCTCACTCTCTCTCTTTCTCTCTTTCTCTCTCACCCCACATGGAGCTCACGCCCAAGCCTTCTTTTTCTTCTCTACGTCTTCTTCTCCTTTATAATTAATTTAAAAGTTCAAGAGATATTCAAGATAGTTTTTAAAAACATTTCCAAGCCTAATTTATAGTTTCCCGAGAGTTTCTTAAGTGTCTCTTCAAAACTGTTCAAATTCAATGAATCTTCCAAATAGTTCTTGAAGTGCCTCTTAAAAACTCCTTATAACCACCCCAAATCCTTCTACAAACTTCATTTTATCAAATTCAATGAATTCCCCAAGAGATGCACGAAACACCACTTCAAAAATCCTCCAAATCTGACGTATATTGAAGAAGTTATGTTAAAAACCGTCATTGGCGCCTAAGCGCCAATTCTGGAGTGCTTAAGCGTCTGCCTCTCTATCTGGTGGCACCTAAGCGCCATTTTTTGCACTTAAGCACCGGGCACAGGTACTTAAGTGTCTGGTTTTTGTCCCCATAGCTTCGTTGTACCCCGATTTGACCCAATTTGCTCCAGTTTGCTCCGTTTTAGTCCATTTATGTTCCTTTTGCCCCAATCCCTCCACTCTAAATTCTTCAATTTGATGTATCTACAACCAAAAACACAAGAAAAAATACCTTTAAAGTTCAATATCATCATAAAATATAGCATGAAAAATAGCACATTTTTAGGTACATTAGGCACCTCAAGGCGTATCACAAATTAAAGCTATTCAATTATGAAGTGGAAATGAAATTGGAACAAGAATCCAAAGAGAAACTAAAGTTGATGAGGAGAAGAAAGAGATAAAAAGTGACCATAATGAAAATGAACAAACATAAGTTTTCGTAGAAAAGCCATTACCTCTGTTTCCTCAATGACTGAAGGGGAAGAGTAAAGACAAAAAATTCAAAAAATTTTTGGAAATCCTTAAAAAATTAACGATAAATAAGTTTTCGTAGAAAAGCCATTACCTCTGTTTCCTCAATGACTGAAGGGGAAGAGTAAAGACAAAAAATTCAAAAAATTTTTGGAAATCCTTAAAAAATTAACGATAAACATTACTTTCATTGAGGCTTTGGAACAAATACCAATTTATGAGAGATATCTAAACTAGAAAAGGAAGTTTGCAGATCATGAGAAAGTTGCACTTAGTGAAGAGTGTAGCCCTATTATTCAGAAGATGTTTCCTAAAAAATTAAAAGATCCTAGTAGTTTTACTATACCTTGTGCAATTGGTGAAAAGTTTTGCTGAAAAATCTTATGTGATTTAGGAGCGAGTATCAATCTTATGCCTCTATTGATTTTTAAAAGTTTAGATTTAGGAGAGATTTCTTCTACTACTGTAACTCTTCAGTTAGTTGATCGATTAATAACTTATCCTACATGAGTTATAGAAGATGTATTAATAAATGTGGATAAATTTACTTTTCCTGTAGACTTTATAGTATTATATATGGAAGAATATAAAGAGATCCCTACTATTTTGGGGAAACCATTTCTTGAAACAGGGAGAGCTGTGATAGACGTGCAAAAAGGTGAATTAATAATGAGAGTTAATGATCAAGAAGTAACATTTAATCTTACAAAAGCTATGAAATATCCTGCAATAGAAAGGGACAATGAATGTTTTAGAATAGAAGTTACTGATTATCTAAGTAATGAGCAATTTAAGAAAGAGTTTAAAGAAAAATTATGGAAAGAATTATTTATTGCGAATTAGGATGAAATAAAAGAAGAAAATTTAGATTATATTTTGGACAAATTTGAAACTTTGGACAAATTTGAAACTTTTAATAAAAATCGTATTCCTTCAAGTATTAAACCACCTGAACTTCAACTAAAAGTATTACCTGCCCATTTAAAATATGTGTTTTTAGGACTGCCCATTTAAAATATGTGTGCCCATTTAAAATATGTGTTTTTAGGAGATTCATCTATATTGTCTGTTATTGTATCTTCTAAGTTAACTGAGATTCAAGAACATAAAATAATAAAATTTTTAAAAAGATATAAAAAGTCTTTTGGATGGACATTATCAGATATTAAAAGAGTTAGTCCTTCAATTTGTATGCATAGAATTCTATTCGATGAACAATATAAACCTAAAACCGATCCTCAAAGGAGATTAAACCTAATAATGAAAGAAGTTACTAAAAAAGAAATTTTAAAATGCTTAGATGCTGGAATTATATATCCTATTTCAGACAGTGCTTGGGTAAGCCCAATTCACTATGTTCCAAAGAAAGGAGGAGTGACCATTGAAGTAAATGAGAAAAATAAATTAATTCCAATAAGGCAAGTTCTGGTTGGAAAATTTATATAGACTATAGAAAATTAAGCATGGCCACAAGGAAAGATCACTTTCATTTACCCTTTTTAGATAAAATGTTGGATAGATTGGCTGAAAACAAATATTACGGTTTTTTAGATAGATATACCGGTTATCATCAAATTCTAATTGTTGTTGAGGATCAAGACAGAATGACATTTACAAGCCCTTATGGAACATTTGCTTTTCGTAGAATGCCTTTTGGACTATGCAATTAACCTGCGACATTTCAAAAATATATGAGGTCAATATTTAGTAATTTGATTGAACATGGAATGGAAGTAATTATTGATGATTTCTCTATGTTTGGGACTTCATTTGAATTATGTTTAAATAATTTAAAAAAAAGTTATGGAATTATTTGAAAAAATCAACCTAGTACTAAATTGGGAAAAATGTCAATTTATGATTGCAAGAGGAATTGTACTTGAGCATAAAATTTCTGAAAGTATCTTGGAAGTAGATCCACTAAAAGTTCAAGTTATTGAAAAATTACCACCACCGAATGCAGTAAGAGGGGTGTTGACCTCACTTTAGGTTGAGGTTTAGTCTTTCCTCTTTAGTAGCTGAAGGTATAGCCATAGGACTTTTCTGTTGACTATTCTTAGAAAACTAGACATGGAACCCTCACCATTAGAAATTCTACACTCTTCTTTACTAAACTTGAAGTTCTACATCTTGGTCCTAACCTCTAGCACTTAGTATGTGGGGTCATTATCGGGGAGCTCAAGGAGAGTCACCCTTAGGACTGCTGGACCTTAAGGTTGACCCTAGGTGTTGGTCTAGGGCTAAGGCACTTACATGCAATCACTTACACTCACAATCACTCACAACCCTAAAGCTTGTAGGCTTTGGTCCCTTGATACTTTTGGGAGACTCATGTAGGTGGTCCCCTAAACCCACTAGCCCTAGGCTAGGGTTTGGCTAACATCACTACATAGAGGACCCAAAATGGGGTTTTCATTGGTCCATGGCTTATTGATGGTGATTGACATTCCAACTCTCCCAAAACACCCAAAATCACCAAAATTGGCCAAATTACCAAAATACCCCTCCTTACCCAAAAATTCCAAAAATTCCAAAAAATCCTAAAAATTCCCAAAACCTCCCAAATATTTCCAGTTTCATTTTTTTCAACTATTGCATGACCCAATTTAGCCAATTTGAGCATATTTGATCAAAATCCCCAAATTGCCTTTTAAAGGCCCATATTTTCCCCAAATTACCTCAAATGTCTATTTAATTGGTCTCACTTTACCCCAATTTCAATTATAAACTTAAATTCACCCTTGATGTAACCAATATAGATTAAATCTAAGCTCAATTGGTCTATGATTTGAACCCAATTTTGAGCTAAACCAAAAACCCAATTTTGGCCCTATGACTTGGTTACACAAAATTGAGCCCATGGTCCACTCAATTGGCCACAATTTTTGTTGAAAAAACCTTCATAACATTCCCATACATCAAACTTGACCTTCAATTGGCCTTAGTGAGGCCTCAATTTCATTTGATTTTAACCTAAGTCCAAAAAGCCCCAAATTTACCCCAAATTGACCATGTCTCAAAATCTCACCAAATTAAGGGCTTAAACTCCAAAATTTCCACTCTATCCCTTCATAAAAATATTCACAACATATCCCTTGATCATTTGGACCATTAAATTTGGACTTAGCCCAAGGCTAGCCCAACCTAGACCCATGTCTAACCCAACATGCCCAAATTGGCCAAATTTCAAAAATCCCTCAAATTGACCTACCAATTGAACTCAAAATCACTTCAACCCTTCACCAAAAATCTTCATAACAATCATCTAAACAATTTTTATCAATCAATTGGGTCAATTGACATGGCTAACCTAGTCCAAACCCAAGCTTTGATCACTTGGACCCACATTGAACCTATGAATTAAAGATGGCCTAACTACCTCAAAGTCATCAAATTAACTCCACCTCAGCCATTGGTTAGACCCTAAGACTGAGCAAAAACCCATCCAACTCAAGCTAGATGAGGCATGGACCAAAATTCCCCCAAATTAAGGGATCTTTTTTCCAAAAATACACATGCTTAAGATACCCTTACCAAAACTAAACCTTACCAAAATTAAACCCCATTGCATTTAATTGCTTTAACAAATTCCCATGGATGCACTGAGCACCTAGCCACCTCCCCCTGCCATGGCCGGCAGGCCTACTCACTGGAGAAGCTAAAAATCGAGAGCCACCCCCATGGAACTTCACCCAAATCAAACTTACAGGCCCGCTCAGCCAAATCCCAGCCAAATTAAGTTGTAGAGCTCCTCTACCTAAGCAACACAATGCACCCCCTAATCGGCCATGACAGCCACCCATTAGGCATTTTTATAAAAATCACCTCCCACAGCCATGGGAAGAAGTGCTAAAAACTTCTCAGAGAGACCTCTCCAAATTGACCACAGAGCTTCCCCAAGATCCCCTCAGTGCATTCCAACTATTTTCCATCACCAATTTTCACTGCTGGAGTTCAACTTTAAGCTCAAAATCTTGCCATAAACTAGAACAGAGCCCAATACATCTCCACAGTCTACCAAACTCAAATTAACTTCACTCTCACCTTCACAATAGTGAAAGAAGCTTAAGCCCCATCTAATTCCCCTCTCACAGAGCCTCTACCATAGCTCTAGAGGAACACCCAAACCCAGCCATGATCTAAATCATACCTAGGCCTTACACCAAGACCAGAGACTCAATCCCTAGCCTTTTTGGATCACAAAAAATGTGCTAAGTCTCTCTGATCAAAGCTTCACTTCTCAGAGCAAAGGTATAAAACTTCTCTTCCTCCCGAGCCTATTTGAACTCTCCATTTCTTTTGAGTTGATCTTTTGAGCATTTCTTTTGAGTTGATTTCATGGCATCATAATCATATGGATATGTTCCTCTAGTCTAGACTAGAATTTAAAAAAAAAATTATCCAATTTGGTTAAGAAACGAGAGAGATATTAACGTTAGAAGATGGACGGTTCTCGGGCTGGGCTATCGGGGACGATGATGGAGCGTCGTTCGATCAAGCATGTATCGTATGGATGGTAGAGATGAAGCGGGACAGCGCTTCAAAACATAAACCGCGGGTTGAGTCGGCGCTAAGGTGGACGGCGACCTCGAATAGGAGTGCGCCGCGTGGAGCTTAGGAGCCGCCGTAGGATGATGTGGCGTCACACGTTTAAATAGATAAATATGGATTTAAAAAAATAAGAAATTATCTCTAGCTTTAAAAATTCATATCTTGGTGTAAAAAAATCACAAAAATAAAATAAAAATAACATCTTGCTTAGTGAACAGAGGAAAATAATGTTGAAATATTATTAAGTCCATGTGATGCATATTTTATTTTTAATTGATTAAACACTAATCTGAATGTTTTGATTCTCCATGCATATAGACATATCACTATTGCTTGAAATTTTAGCATGTTGTTGCCTCTGTCTTAGGGAACATTCGTTGGTTTTTCCAAAGTTGTAGGAGCTCCCTAGACAGAGAATCATATTTTTCAAGTTTATGTGCATTATTTGCTTAAAATAATCATTGAAATTAGCATGTGGCTTAGAAAAATTCAAGAAAATTTTGGAAGGTTTATGATGACTAGAGAGCCTTTAAGAAAATTTCTCATCAGTCAAGTCATTCAAAATACACCTAATCTTCACAAACCATAAATTACTAAGATAATTAATTTTGAAAAACGCAAACAATAAAATGAGTTGGTTTTTTATCTCCACTATTGTTTAGGATCTAGAGAACTTACCCTAAAAATTTCAAAGCATCTTAAGTTTATTTGGTAACTTAAGTTGATTTTTAAAGATAAATAACATTTTTGGCATTAAAATGATTTAAAAAAAATCAAAATATAACTTGAAAAATTATGAAACTAAGTTTTTTGAGTTCTCTATGATCAGGGGTATTTTCTAAAAATAAAATGGAGTTTGAAATAAAAACTTGATTTTTAACCTATTTTAAATATTTAAATAATTAAAAATCCATAAAAATCACAAAAATAATAAAATTCATGGAAATGTTCTAAATTGCTTCTTAAGCACTTAGAAACAACTAGAATATTTTTTCCTAATTTTCTAAATAAAGATATTGAATTTTGAAGCTTAAAAAAATAATTTTTAAAGGGAAAAAATGGATTTTCACTAAAATAATTCCAATAAATCAAATAAAACTCACAAAAATATAAAATATTCCCCTCTAAGTTCTCTGACCTTAGGAGGATTTTTCTAAAGTACAAAGCTTAATTCTCCCCATTTAAAATATTTTATATTTAATAAATACCCCAGAAATTAAAATAATTATTAAAATTCAAATAAAATTCAAAAAATCATATAATTTGGTTCAAAGGCTTCCCTGGTCTAGTTCTACATCCAATAAAAATTTCAAGGGATTAGAATTTACCTTGATTCCCCTCTAAGTTCTCTGACCTTAGGAGGATTTTTCTAAAGTACAAAGCTTAATTCTCCCCATTTAAAATATTTTATATTTAATAAATACCCCAGAAATTAAAATAATTATTAAAATTCAAATAAAATTCAAAAAATCATATAATTTGGTTCAAAGGCTTCCCTGGTCTAGTTCTACATCCAATAAAAATTTCAAGGGATTAGAATTTACCTTGGTCAAGTTAGAAATTTTATTTGAAAAATCATATTTTTGTATGAAAATAATTATATAAATTAAATTAAATTTTCAAAAATCACATTTTCTCCTTTGATGTCTTAATTGACCCATGAATAAGGTAGGATAAAAATTTCAAAGTCATTTTAATTGAATTTGATAAATTATGAAGTGTTAGAGCCTCAAGGGCAAATGTGTAATTTTGGAAATTTAACCTTAATTAACATTTAGGCTTAATACAAGGAGGGAAATGGGCAACCTCTGATCTTAATTTGATGTTTGAAACGCTAAGGGTTAATTGGTAGAAACCAACCTCACTTTCTTAATTGAAAAGTTAAGTTAATAGATATCTAAATTACAAAAATTTGGAAGTTTATTAACATAAAATGATCCCAGGACTTAAGGGTTTGACTTTTGAAGTCAATAATTAATCAATTTAATACCCCTATTTTTATTTTCAAATAAAATTCAAATCATGATTTATGACCACTTAAAGCGTAACCTTTTTAAAACTAATTAAGACACCCACCAAGGTCTTAAGGGCTTAGTAGTGACTTAGGCTAAATCAAGACTGATTAAATGAGGATTAGAAAAACAAACTCAATTAAAATTAAGACATCTTTCAAACACTACAAGCCCAATTAGGACCAAAAAATTTGTCTAAGTGTTCCAATAACTCTAACTTGCCTCTTTAAGGGTCTTCACCCACATAATCTTCAAAATTAAATTACATATGATAATTACCTTACTCTTAGGGATAATTGAGGAGACATCAACCTTACTCTTAGGGATAATGGAGACATCAATGTTCATTGAGCATTAGGGTGTTTATAGGATGAATTATTAAGCAACATAATAAGTTTAAAACAATTCGTGACTTTTCACCAGGTGATAAGAGAGAAGCACAGACCTGCTTCTTCCTCTTAACATGTTGGATGTTTCGGAGATCTACTAAACTTAATATGTTTTGCTTGACAACATCATCCTTAATTAAACTCCTAAGGACCCACCAAGATATGACCTAAGGTTAGATAGGTCATCAAAGTTTGACTTCCCTGCTTCATATAAACTGCCTTAACATGCCTTTTGAGTTTCAGGAGGTGGAACAAGAAGACTCGTCAGGTACGCTTTTACAGTTTTGCTTTTACACGCTTTTACAGTTTTTAGCGTTGTCTTTCATGTACTTTCATACTGTACTTTTATACCTGCAATTTTGCATGCTAAATAATGATGTCACCCTGATTAAAATTAAAACTTTTAGGATAGCCACAAAACCAAAACCAAAAACAAAACCAAAACTAAAATCAACCGAGTTAAAATTCACCTCCACAACATTCAAAATATAAAACAACTAAAAATTTAATCACAAACATTACACAAAACTACAATTGCAACTAAACTAAGATGTCTCTAGCGGATGATCTGGAATTCCTAGGAGGAGGTAACCTACGGTTGCTAACTAGGCCTTACCACTATCTAAATGAAATTATGGAACCCATTAAGTTGGGTTTAGTAAGTTCATTTAGACTAAGTGAATCCAATAGAAAATAGTGGTACCAGAACGAAGGAACAGTAGGATCCTAACCGGTGTCACTCTAATCAATTTTAACATGCCCCCATAAAAATTAAAGAACTTCAACCATAGGGCCACCTGATTTGACATTATAACTTGCACATTAGAAAACTTAAACTCACCACGACAAGGAGCTTGGAGCTAGTACGTTGGGTAAGACTGCCATCTTCAACAACAAAACCTGTCTTCCCCAGCTAAACTAATCTTCCTTACTTAGATATAAGCAACAAAGCCATAGGACTTTGAGGTTGCTTGCTTATGCAACGTAAATGCTCACCTTATCTTTAGGCCTTTGTACAACACTGCTATACAATATATGCCCTAACTTATCTTAGGATTCTGAGGTTGTCGTTTGTCATGACCTAAATCCTCACATCTTCCAGGCTATTTGTATGATCGTTTCACATGAATGTAATCCCTAAAAAATAAAATTTACAGGATGAAACACCTAAATATTCCTCCTCAAAACTAAAGCCAAATATTAGGAAAGCTTGGGTAGTCACCGAGGTTCTCCTCTTGATCCATGACATCCCCGAGTTCATCCTCCTTTGGACTCCCCGGTAAAATGTTCCAAATTTGAGATAATCCCCTTTCACACCTCCTAGTCTGATCTCATTGAAAAGTCCTACCCTTTGAATCCCCTTCAAGATAATACTTCCTGATTTTTATCGAGTCTTCTTAGGTGACTTTGGTCATTTAAGATGTACTTAACTATAAGGGCTTGCCCTTATAGGAAGAATGTCCAAACCCAGCCTAATAAAAACCTTATTTAATTCTTTATATTAAATATGGGAACTTGTAGGCAAATACAAAGGTTTCACAGACCAAACTGATGTCTTATATTCCTTAGTTTATTTGATCGAGCCTCATCCTCAAGTCTTGTGTTTATCCTTCGGGATAGATACAGGATTTGAGATACATCGCTCTTTCATTTAAACTATGAAAAATATGGGGTCAGTTTCTTCCAAAGCGGGCGATGGGAATTTGATTTTGGTGATCGACAGCTTCTTACGGGCAACTCTCCAACCAAAAATAGCGTCGACAGCTTTTGGCAACTCCACTGGGGACGTGCTTTTCTCTTCATACAAATCAAAAAATATTATCTTCACACCATCGATAATGTGTCCATATCCCTGTTGGACCAAATTACCCTTCTTCCATCGGCATACTTTACCCATTTCTGTACCCATTTCTGTATTGGGAAAGTACGGACTTCAGGACTAGCTGTTCAACCTGTACGAGCTGTTCAACCATCTTTGAACAGTAGAGTTCAGAAGGCCATTAAGGACTTTTTCAATTTTCATGTGGGGACGGACCCCCAATAGGTGTGTCGGTGGACTAGTTCCACCTGGGCATTGTCTGCCACTAAATGGGTTACGCACTGGGTCCTAAAAAACATCACATCTCCCTTCCAAGTTTGATTCGCTACTTTGCAAATTAAACCAAATCATGTGTGCTGCGCGCACTTTGAAATTTTCTTACATTAATTAAATTTCACACCTCTTGATTTTTCTTAAACAAAATCTTAAAAAAATTCTCATAAATTAAGACCCGCCCGGTCTACAGATCAACCTCTACTTTCAGTGCTTGCACTAAAAATTATGAGGTTTTTGGCCATATAGTTAACCCCAAAACTTTTTGTTTTCAAGCCTACTGCAATGGCCTACCAAACGCTAACCTTTTCCTGCAACCTGCCAACGAGCCACGAAGCCCGTAACCTCACTCCTACCATAAAATTTGGAGTTAGATTTGAAGATCTCGAGGTCATCCTCTTGAAAGCCCCGTTTGTAGTGATGAAGATCACCGCACCCAAAATACAAGAACCATCTGTAGAATTCAACCTGAACGGCCTTCAAGACTTCCCTGCCTTCAAGAAGTCTAAAACTAATGCCGCCACGGCACCCGCCAAACCTGCTAGCCCCCTGCTGCTAAGGGGAAAGAAGTAATGATTATTGAGGATCCGACTGAGAGATTACCTGTCCCACCCCCTGGGCACCTGTGTTTGAAATCGTATCAAGTTTGAATACTTTACGCTGACCCAAACTCAAAATTGGAATCGCAACAGAAGAGTTTGGAGGGCCATTAAAGCCTAGGCTCCCAAGGAGACTCCCGTGTAGGAGGAGCCACATCAAGTTGATGAAGTTTTACTGGAAATTTATCCACTCCTACGAGGGAGTAGATTGCATCCTCTGACGGATACCAATGGATACGAGAGTATCCGGAAAATCACCGCCTCATTACCACCACTTCATGGACATGGTAAGGAAGGAAAGAAGTTCACTCCTATCACCCGAGTTAGTACAGTTTTCAAAAGGCTAGCTACCAAAATAGGATGTTCAGTTAGTGAGTTACTTAAATGAGTGGGAAATGCAATTTCTCCTCGCATGAAGAAGGAAATTTTGTGGCATGTCAAGTCCGCCAGACAGTCTCACAAGATAACTCGAGTATATATTGAACCATTACGTTTGGAGCTATTCCTTACCCTTCACCCATTGTGGAGATATTCCTACAATCCCAAAGGCAAAGACAAGATGATTACCTGGCACTGTAGTCAGTCTACACCATGGGCAGCATACTTTCCCTCAACATATTGATGTTGCTATTAAGACACTCCATCCTAATACATCATCGTCAAAAAAGAAAAAGGAATGGGTACCTAAGGTCGCTACACCGATACAGTCTGGTGAGCCCGTGAGACAAGAACAGGAAATGAAACCAGGGTCTGAAATGTCTGACATCGTCGCAACAATAGCCAGCGAGATGGAGGAGCAAGTATAGGATGTCCATCAGGGTCCTCCAAATCTTAAAGCGATCAAGGAATCAATAATTGAAGAGAAAGTTGAGAAACTCAGGATCAAGATTTCCGAGTTAGCTCGAGAACACGAAGTCTCTGCTGATAACAACGATGAAAATTTTGATTGCAATGATTACTTGGATGAAGATTTCATTGATGTCCATGTAATTGAAACCATAGCCACCACATCTGTGCGTGAGACTCAACCTCACACCGAAGAGAACGCATTAGATGAATTGCGTAGGGTTGTCCTCCAAAGGGATGAGCAAGTTAGTTTACTGGAGAAAAGAATAAAAGAAATGACCGCAACCATGATCGCTATGACCACCATTAAGGGGCAATCACAAGCGCCGCAATTGGCTTCTCCAGAGATCAATCAGCCGAAAATCATACACACCACAGATGCCACAGATGAAAGGAGAGAG